>NC_079362.1:41211329-41406329 GCF_029582105.1 Oenanthe melanoleuca
TTTACCTCATCAAGGGGGAATCCTGTGTCAGAGAATGGCTAAAACCCACTGGAAATATGGGGTTGGAAGACACCGCTGGTTAATGATTAAAAAGTAGCACCAGTTGTTGCTTCTAAAAATAATCAAGAGGAAAGTTAGTCACCATATGACAAACGCATTGCTACTAGATAGAAACATGGCAAGGTCTGCAGTAAAATCTTGGAGATGTCTACTTTCCAGAGATGTAACAATCCCTTAACTTTTGCATAAGCCACACTTGCTACTTTAGTAGTTAAATGTACATAAAATTGTGACTATTCTTCTTCTCTCTTGTTTCTGCCTGTTGATTTAGCTGCTTGATCTCTTGATGCCATTGGTCAGAGAGGAAAAAAAAAAGGATTCTCAATACTGGTTTTAGTTATGCATTAGAAAATACCTCTTTCCTCAGTCATCAAATTTTAACATTCATCTATGCTCTAATTTAATGATTTACCAAGAAAGGGACTCTGAGTTTGCATATGGTGCTGCTTTTCTCTGTTCATGGGAGAACTTACTGTAATTAGAGATCATTCTACAGAGAAACATTTAGTCATGTGATGTTGTTAACCCATTTACCCATGACTAACTAATTAAAATCAGTTTTCTAATGTTAAATTTTCCTTCCATCTTTAGAATATATGTATAATCTTACTGTCTTCCTCCTCTTTCTTAATCTTGCCACTGGGTGCACTAGAATCACATGGTTTAGGCACTAGAATCACATGGTTTAGGCACAATTAGAGGGTGACTCAGAGAGAAAGAACATCAATCAGATTCACAAATTTATAGAGACTCCTTTTTTAATATAGGTATAGAAGTGGATAAATAATCCTCACAATCCGTAGTTTTTTTTCATTAGTCTGTGCATTTAGAGGCAGGCATAAGCATAATTCTGCTGCTGATACATCTCTAGTTATTACTAGGTTTGCAATTCAATTACCCGAAGAGCCTCAAGTACCATTGATTATTCATGGGATTCTTGGGTTGGGCTGGCTACAAAACTACTCATTAATCCCTTGAGTGCCCCTGGGCAGTCAGTATGCATCTAGCATAGCAAATCTGCCACAGCTGTGGAATATAACAGGCTTTGGATAGTGAAGTGGTTGGAGTGAGGGCAGGGCTCTAGCCAGGTCACAGACACCGATGGCTGGCACTCTACAGCATAACGATACTGCTCAAAACCATGCAGCTATGAGCCTTCTGAAAACAAAGTACCTGAACAGCTGCTTGAGCCAAAACCAAGTGCCTCAGTAGACAGCCACACCAACTGTGTGACTTGCTAAGGAAATGGAGGAAAACATCCCTCTCTTTCATGGTTTGCATTTGCTGCGTTGAAGAAGTTGTTTGTTTGATCAAACATACATCTGTAAGACAAGAGCTGCCAGTTTGCCACAGTGACAGGATTTGAGCTGCTTGAGGTGCCTATCCTCGCTCAGCCTTCCTGGAGACCAGCACAATGCCTGTTTCTTTGGCAGGTGGTCCATGAAATATTAGGAATTACCAAGATGGTGCCTTACTAGATAGAGCCTTAGGTTCATTTTTTGAAGTCATTGAGTAACAGTGAGGATAAAGGAAGCATGATTTTCCTGTGCTGCTGAAGTACCTAGACTGACAAACTCCATAATCTTCATATTCATATTTCACATATTTTATTGCCACAATTAACTATACTCGTTACTGTTTTTGAGTGGGTTATGAAGTTAATTCAGCCACAGTTTGAAGGTAGTTCCCTTTTAAATTATTCTTATATTGCCTAGCACTCATAAACTTACGTGTCAGACCAGTAAAAAGATTGCAGTGAATTCACATCCAAATCAGATTAACCACAACAGTCAGTGAAAAGTCTGCACTGTTGCTTTACTGCTTCCAAATACAATCACACTGCAGTTGGTTAGCATGAAATAAAAATCTCTGTTCCTTGCTCTTGTCTCCTGGTTCTGATCTATCAGATGTGCATCCAACAGAAGATGGCTTCATTTAAGGCTTCAACATACTTTACATACTTCTACATGTATTGCATTTTCCTGTGTGACAAGCTAGGCTTTTACATTATTTATTATGTAATGACAAAGCCCTTGCAGACCACTGCAGTCCAGGTTGTGCAGTCCATATAATTTTCTACAGAAAAATGCTGAAGACATACCAGTAGGCCAGTACACCAATACTGAATTGGGTTGGTAGAAATGTCTAGAGAAGCTTGCACAACTCTAATTTTACGATATTTGACTCAAGGCAATGCATTCTGTGCAATTCTTCTGAATGGTTGCATTTACTTGAACCTTTTTCCCAAGTCAGGCAGATACAAAACAAAACAAAACAAAACCAAACAAAACAAAACACCCTAGTTTTTTGTGTACACACATATATTACTGTCCATCTACATGCTTCAGTGTATTTCCATGCTATATATCTAAATTTATAGTGGGGAGAAAGAGAGAAAAGGAGAGGCAGAAGGATATGAAATTGTGGCATTACAGAACTTTTCTAATCAATACCTTATTGTCATCATTATTGTCTAATCAATACCTTATTGTCATATGTCAGTGCTTGTATCTTTCCCAAGGTGGATAGCTGTTGTGGTTTATGCCCAGCTGGACATGAAACACTATGAAACTGCTTTCTCAACCTTCTCTTTCTCCCCTAAATCCCAGTGAAATGGGGAGGAGAATAAAAACAACACTTGCAGGTTGAGATAAAAACTATTGAATAATTAAAAACAAAGTAAAATACAATAGTAACAGTAAAGGATAATACTACTGACAATAAAACGGGAAAGGAAAAGAGCCCCAAATAAACAACGCACAATACAGCTGCCCAGCACTCACTGACTGATCTCAGACCCCACTTCACAAACTCAGATCAGGCCCCCCCTTCTGGGTAGCTGTCCCCAGTTTACGTATTGGGCATGACATTCTGTGGCTAGAAATATGCCTTCAGTCAGTTCAGGTCATCTTTCCCAGTTTCTTTCACATCCTTCTTCACTGGCAGAGCACGAGACAAGAAGAGAAAATTATTTGACTCAGAATAAACACAACTTAGCAAAAAGCCAAAACACCAGCAAGCTATGAACATTATTCGCTTTCTGAATTCAAAACACAACATTGTAAAAATGACTGAAGAGAAATTAAGTCTATCCCAGTCAAAATCAGGACAGATGCTAAAACTGGGACTAATATATGCTTAATGTATTGATCTCATGGCATCAGTGTTGCATCCAGTTATAAACTGAAGCTGTTAGTCAAGCTCTTTGAGATCTATATGTAGATCATTATGATAGGAAATAATTTTTTAAATGGCTTTGTGTCTTAAATGAAACATGTGACAATTTCTCCTTACTTCATGTGGCTCTTGGTGCACATGTTGTCAAAAGATCTTCAGAACCTTTTCTGGTAAAGTTGAAACTAGAAACAAAATAATTGTGAACACTGAGAGAAAGCCAACTCAAAAGGGCAAACCTCTTTTGTTCTTGCTTGGTTTTTCTCACAGAGATGCCCCTGAGTTTTGGAAATGAACTGGGAAGACTGACCTCCTGCTTTCATGAAGGGGCAATAGTGTTTTGACATCAAGTCATTTAGGGGCTTGTCAGAAAAATGCAACTTGCGTAACACATGGAGAGAAAATTATGTATACTTCATGGCAAAGAAAGCTATAAGTGGGACTAGAGAACTCTATTTGGTGCAGAAAATTCTAAGGACATTTCATTTCTGGTCAGGCTGCTGCAAAGGTATATTTTATGCTCAGCAGTGCTCTTAAGAGTACTTGGGTACCTGAGACATGCCTTACAACCAACCTTTAAAAATACTTAGGTACTATAATGAGGCAGGAAAAAAAACCCCAACAAAATAAATGAAGGATGTCTTTGCAATTGGGGTGGAAATAATTTGTTTACTAAGAACTCCATTCTTAATTATCCAGTTGCTAGTGTCCAATGGATTTGATTCAGGTGTTTAATATTATGCCTTTGTCTAACTGCCTTGTCTCAGCAGATCCAAAATGTTGACTGGAGAATGAAGATGTAGGATAGCCTCCCTGGGTACTTACGACCTTTAGAGGACACTTGTGCAATTAAAGCAACATTTGTTTCTCCTGGAAGAGTAAAATCCAGTTATTCAAACACAAAGAGAATTGCAAATGCGAAGTTAAAAAATAAAACCTTCCCAGATATTCAAGAGACTATGATAAGTATAGTTAGTGTATTTCAAGCTTTGATTTCTAAAAGTCTAATAAAGCTTATCTTAATAAGGCCAAGATCTATCAATTATGTAAATACAACTGGAAGGTGAAATAGGTCTAATCCATAAAAAGTTGCATTAGTGATATTAATTTCTGATTTACAGTTATTTGTTAAGAAATTATGACTTTGTAAAGAAGTTATAAAGAACTTTTATAGCTACTGGAAAGTTGTGAAACAGCAGGTGAGTGCTGCTGTGACTGAAAAGTAGCACTGTCTTATAAAAGCCTTTGTTGGGAAATCTTCAAAATCCCAAGCAGAAATAGCCTCTTGCAATCCAATACAGAGGGGATTTATAATTTATGAAGTGGTTTAAGGCAAGTTGAAGTACGTTTAGAGATAAAAGAGATTTTGCTTCTTCATGCTTAACTTACTATGGGACCTTCTTAGCTCCACTACCACACAGGTGTGATTTTAATAGTGTACATCTGGCTAAACACTGCAATTCCCATATGGGCCAAAAAAAAAAAGAAAGAAAAAAAGAAAGAAAGAAAAAAAAAATGTGTTAGAGATTAAAACAAAACAAAACAAAACAAAACAAAAACAAAAAAAACCCAAAAAAAACCCAAAAAAACCAAAAATAAATTGAGTGTTGCCAGAGCCTAGGTCAGTCAATCTGACAAAATGGCTGAATCAACCAGTGCTTCAATTCCTTCATGTCCTGAGCACCATATTTCTATTCCAAGTTCTGTTCAGAGGAATATGAATATCTCCCATGAGCAGGCTCACTGGACTGGGTATTTCAATTGTCTACCCGAATTTTTACCTGTCAATTACCAATATGTAACATAACAATATGTAATCTAGATGTTAGTGCTTTGAAATATGGCTAGAAGTTTGTTTTTGGAAGTATTTATCATCTTCTGGCATACCTTTTTCTTCAGATTTTTCATTGTTTTGTTTGTTTCTTTGGTTTTAATTTAGAAGAGTTGACTTTCAGTAATTGTTGGACTTTATTCTCTTACAAGGAACTTAAATTTTAAAATCTCAGAAAAGCTGTGGTCAAGTGCAGTGTTTATGTGATATTTCTGTTATTGAATGTGGAAAATCCAGTAGTGTGTTGAAAATAATCTGTATGGTTAAATACTAAAAAAAGGCCTAGTAGATTTAGCTGACTGTACGACGTGCACTATAAATAGTAATTTTAAAGGGAGTTTAGGGGAACAGAAGCATGTCTTTCAGCTGGTGTGATTAATGGGGAGGATGGCTCTGCTGCTGAAAAGCTTGTTTTATGTTTTAGCTCTGCTCTTCCATCTTGATGATTTTTTTGCCTCAGGGTAGCTTCAAAATAATTCTGAGTTCACTGGTCTCACTGTCAAGTCACTGCCATAGGCTAGACTGGAAATAAAATATCATCATTTCATTCTTCCATTTTGCCCCCTTTCAAATGCTTAGAAAAGCAGCTCTTGCTTGCTGTTAAAACTTGACTCATCACAGCACTGTGCAGCTAGTGTTTGTTTAATAATGTTTATCAGACCTGTGAATGTGTAAGAAAGGATTCTGTGCAGTGCATATGGCATACAGTTATGTCTTTCTGCCTCTGTGCAGGTTGCTGTCTTCATTGAGAGTCAGGGTAGAGAAGGGTTCCACTCCTAATTCCATGGCTTGCATCCAACCCCTGAAAGAGATGAAACACTGACATCATATGGTTTTGGGAGTCAAACTGTGAATGCTGGGCAATCTCTTCCTGTCTGCTTATCTGGAAGCACACATCTCAAAAGGCAAAATCCTTTATCACTCACTCCAGCAAAATTGTATTGTCTTTAAAACAATGTAAGAACATCTAAAGCAAGAAAACTTTGATTTTTCCTGTGTTCCTACCTACCAAAATGTGGTTGAGAGAACTTTCCTTTGACTATATTTATAAGAATAAAGAAAATTAATAGTGCTCAGGACCAATTTTTCAAACATCATTCATACAATCTAAACAGTACAATTGCAATCCCCCCTTTGGTGTGTTGTATTATGCAGCATTATCTAGTGTTTGTACCAAGGTCAGCACTTTGCTTAAACTGCAATGTCAGATCTTTTGCCTGGAAATAAAGTATTGATATTTTATCCTTCCCTTTTCCACTTTTTGGCCTTTAAAAAAAAAAATCTTTCAAATAATTAGAGAGCACAGAAAAAGAATTTTGAATAGCTGCAAATCCCAAAAACAAATGTAGAGTTGCTGTCAAATAGCTGCAGCAACCAAGGGAACTTTCCTTCAGGATGATTTATGGGGCAACAGATACTGAGTTGTGTTAAAGCTGACCTAGGAATGAATTTCTGTAACTCAAGGTGTCTTTCTGAAGTTTCCTATCCCAGACTATTTTCAGGAGCAAGGGTAAACATCTGCTTCATGGGGGATTGTGAGATACCAGGGCAACTCCTGAGATGTTGTGGGCAAACTTTTCTTTCTCACATAAAAGCTAAACTATTCCTGCTTTCAATTCAGGAGTGATTTATGCAGGAGAGGTTAGTGAATGACTAGCAAACTGTAGCCGCATAAAGTCTTGTGGCTTGACATTTGGGTATGTGAATGTAAAAACTGATTGTTTTATTTCAATATAAATAGCAGGGGCAGTCGGCATTTTCACACAGATTTGATTGGTGTGGTGTGAAAGACAAGGTCATCCCTGATGGTGTGGGGACAGACACAGCAAAATGCTGAATGCTAGAGGTGTAGCAAAGGCCTGCTGTGATAATCCATGGAACTTGTCATTGCCTGGAATTGTTCTGGGGAATACTGAGATTGTGTACAGAGGTTACCTGGGCAAAACAGATTTCATACACAGCATGGCCTGCTTGCTAAGAACACCTCTTCAAGAGGAAAAATGGTTTATACTCTGTACCTCAGGCTAACCCTAAGGACCAGACAGTAATAGAACTGAATTCAAAAGGATTTTTGTTCTGATACCTGGAAGTGCATCCCCTTGAAAGGCTCTGACCAGCACAACATACTGCTGCTCCCATTCATGCTGCTGTCCAGGGATGGGGAAGGAAACCTGTCTGCTCCCAGAGGCTCAGTGATATTGGGCCACCTGATGCATTTTTGAGCCAGATCATTCTGTCACAAGTTTCAGTGGAGCACAGAAGATTAACTTTCTGAAAATGAAAGATAGAAGAAGAAGAACTGCTTATCAAATATGCACATTTTGGATGGAGCTTCACACTCTGTGAAAAGATTTTAGATTGCTGTGAGCTCTCTGGAGTGCTTCTGACAATGTGTTATCAGGTCATGTTTGCATGACAGTGGCAGGCCATGCAGGAAACATTAAGCCACGTGACTTCTAAGATGGAATCAATCAAGTGAACAGTACAGATACTGAAAACTAGTTTCACCTTCATGAGGTCTGGTTATCTGTGCATCAGACATGAGATTTGTCAGCCCCATTTCAGTCTGACCAAGTTCAGTGCTGCGCTGAGAATTTTAATGAACTGATATTGTATTATGTATGAAAGATGACACTGAGATGATTTCATGAAAACCAAGTCCCCATGAAATATGAACTATTACTGGAAGCTTCACCCCTCACTTAGCTCACATAAAATGCCCATTTAAAAAGCCTTTGTCTTGCTAAGCTTTACAAGTTTGTGTAAGGCTTTCCATTATCCTTAAGCAATGTTAGAACTGTAAATGAGGGACTGACACCAACAGTTCAGAGTTTTTATGACACCAAGGTAACAAGACCATGCTAGACACAGAGAATTAATATTCCCAGAACTGTTCTTACTGTCACACAATTATTAGCTCATAGATACTGAGTACATTCAGGAAACATGAGCAGACCCCGAGGAGAGGTGACTGTCCCTGCTGTGAACAGTGGAATAATTTTCACAGAATCACAGGAATGGTAAGGTTGGAGGGACCACTGGAGGTCATCTAGTCCATCAAACAGAGTCTGTGGGCGTGTCCAGACAACCTTTGAATATCTCTATAGTGTTCCTGGCTGGAGAATAATTGAAAACAGGCATATTATGCCACTAGCTTTACTCTCAGTTTTGCTTAAAAGCTGAGAAAAGAGTCAGAAATCAAATTAGAGGATTGTTGACTTGTCAGTTAATTTTATGCACTCTGCTAGCAAGATTAAATTGCATAGCACTACATTTTTTTAAAGGCTGCCATTCCAAAGATGAGCTTTGGGGACAGCACCAGCATAACTCTGGATGTACTCTTCAAGGTTTTGGGTAGGTGGTGTTTAAGCTCTTAGATAAACATTTAACATAATTTTATTTAGTGAAATAATTTTTATGACCATAATGGTTTTCCAATTGTTGTTTTAAATGTATATGTATTCTTGAGCTCATTGTCACAAAGACTGCTATAATGGCTTTATTTGCTATAGCAGACATTAAGTAAAAGAGTGTATGATACAACTCTCTGTTTTAGGATACTAATTTCCATCCTATTGTGTGACAGTTATTCTCCCCACTGAAATGTCAGCCTCTTATGAATGTGATGAACAACTGAACATTTCACTCCCCTATGTAAGTGCAAAGGTTTACAAGCTCCTTCACTTTATTATGCTGTTTGTTGAAAATAGGGACCTACAAAAAGAGGGAAGAGGTAATTTAAAATACTTGAGAGATTTTAACATAAAGAGGAAAAGATACTTTAAAAACCTTTGTGTACTCTTTAATACATGCTTATGAAATTTTGTGCTTAATTTTGAAGTCTGTTTTTCCTAAGTTTGAATTATCCTTTCATAAAAATATTTCTTCCTGGTCTTGTGGGATTTCTTTTTTGGTTTTGGGGTTGTTTTTTTTTATTATTATTATTTTTATTTTATTTTTGGGTTGGTTTTTTTTGGGTGGGGGGAGGGGGGGATTTGCAGCTATTACATTGTACAGAACACTGTGAGAAATTCACTGTACAAATCATCTTTAAAGACATGCTTCTTTATGTTTTGCTACATGCCAGACATTCAATTTGATCAGTAGAGACAACGTGTTAATTTTTGATGGTTAAAGAAGTATTGTCTGTTGAATATCCTTTAGACCATCTCTTTACTGTCTGAAAAGGTGTTTGAAACCTGCATCATGCATCACACATTTTAAGTGTGCAAAAAATATAAAGCAAATTTGGGAAAAAGTATTTTATCAATATATACATATCCATCTTTCCAGTGTTGCAGTGAATAATGACTCAAATAACCTTTTTATCTTGTTCACATATATCATTTTGCATGCTGAAAAGGTTGTCTGTGATCAAAAGTTTAAACAGTTACATATGATTCTGAGTCTAAGAAGGCTTTTTAAATAATGTTTTTAAAATAATGTTTTAAAATTCTTCATTCCATGTTGTCTAAATGTGTTTTTGCAATAAAAATGAAAAAAAATGCTGCATTTGAAGGTAAATTTAAAATGGCCTTGAGAGAGGACAATTTAAATAGTTCCCCTCCAATTATATTTTCCTGTATGTGAGGTTGAGTGATTAGAATCATGTTGTACAGTGGTTAAAAAATAGATCAAATAAAAAAAATTCCTAACCCTCCTCCCAAAATGACAAAGTAACCCTCTTAACTGCCTCCCCCCAAAAAAATCCAAACCACAAAACAAACAGCAAAAAAATCGCTGCCAGCAAAACAAACCAACTTAACAAATGAGAAGAAACAGGATTAGCCTGTGGGAGGACAAGCATCTTGGAATTACAGCTCAAGTTAATGCTAGCTAGTGGCACTGTAATTAAGGCAGAGTGATGAATTTGTTGAGTTAATTGCAGGAAGTCTGCATGTTATGTTTGATGCAGCTGCACTTTTAATTTAAAATATATGTTTGTCATGATGCTCCTGACAGAAAAAAATGCAATCAACTTCTTTTTCTTTTGCCTTTAATCACGTGACTCAAGGCTTATTGAGGATTTTTATCATTAAGAAGTGCTTTGAATCAACATAACATTATTGAATGTCTAAGGAAGGATTACATAAACCATGTTACGATTTTTTCCCTAAAGTACCAAGTGCATATTTTTTATTTCAATAACAGCCATCAATAGGAAGTTAAAAGAGTATTTCCCCTTTTATTAGTATTTTTCTCCTTTATTTCCTTTTAATGTACTTCCTTATTATGTTCTGTAACAATATAAAGCCTGTCAATTAGCTCCACTGCTCTAATTAGCCCAAAAGAATATATATATTGTAAGCAGCCCAAAAGAATATATACTGTAAGTAGGAAAAAGAAAACAGCACTTGAAAGACTTTTTTTAACATGAAAAAAACACTGTGAAAAATTAATTGCTAATATTCTTAGTGACATTGGTGAATAGAATGGGTTTTAGGAACTTTCCTCCTCTTCTCAGAGCTATTTCCCATTGTGTGGAAGAGAGGATTTCATTTTCTTATTTCTCCTTAAGAAATTTAAACACTATAGACCATATAGGCCATCGCTTCTGTAACACTACTGAGTTATATGAATCATAAAATCACAAAATTATTTGGGTTAGTAGGGGCCTTAGTCTAACCCTACTTCTGTGACCAGTGACATCTTTCAGGGTGTTCAAAACCCTATCCAGCCTGTCTATGAACACTTTGAAAGACAGGGCTTCCACAACTTCTCTCAGCAAACTTTTTCAGTCTAACCTCTTCCTGGTATCCTGTCTAAATGTACTGCTACCCTTTCTTTTACCACTATAGGCACTGGTGAAATCTGGCTCTCTCTTTCCTGCAGACCCCCTTTATATATTGAAAAGGTGCCATGTGGTCTCCAGTCATATTTTTGCTTAAGAGCATTTGTAGTAGAGAGCCAGTTACAGTGACATTAAAATTACCTGTAATGGTGGAAGGTTAACATCTACAGATAATTATTCAACATGAAGTTGGGTAAAATAAATGATGATAAACTAATCTCTTTCTTCTCTTGGACTCAAATATGCAATCTTACGTATGATGTCCACTCAGGGTTAAATTCTAAACTGTTTTTATTGTTGGAAAGTGTGATTGTGTGTTGTTGACTATTCAAATTCTGCAAAAGGAAGTGCACACATCCAAGTCTGCCAACCACACTTGGAAAGCTGTCATATGGAATTAGTTGGAAGTATTTGGGTAAGCAAGAACAGTGTGTTTTGGCTTTCAGTATTTGAATTTTTAGTTTTTTCTAGTGTGTTGAGTTTCTTGTTCTTCTTGAACCATGTGGTGTTTCAGGAAATAGTGTGCTTTGTAACTACATGCAACTTTTTACTTTTTCAGCCACATTTCATTGGCTAGTACTAGATGAATCTGTCTATTGCAGTGTCTGTGTCTTAAAAGAAGACTGCTTCACTAATTCTGGTAGTACACTAATTGTGGCAGTACAGGGAATAAAACTTTCCATGTTATATTTGGTTGTTTTCCTTTTTTCTTTTTCCAAACAGAGAATTTACTTTTTAAAAACTTCTTATATTCTTAATAGATTACACAGTCTACTTCTTTTTTAAAACAACAAATAATATTTTAAAATAACAAGTAATGTTGTTAACTCTCAGGAGACTACGAGCATAAGATATTTTTTTCCAAAATAAATCGTTGTCTTTTTCTCATTACTTGCTCTAGGTTTCCACCATGAAATAGTGCTGTTGGTCTAACTCTCTGGAAATCTGACTTGTTTGTGTGTGTGGGGCCAAATTAAGCTTTTACTTCATAAACTTCAAAGGAGTCCCATCAGTCATGAATCTGAGATAGGTCTTCTCTTTCCAAGGCA
Source organism: Oenanthe melanoleuca (assembly GCF_029582105.1). Lineage (NCBI taxonomy): Eukaryota > Metazoa > Chordata > Aves > Passeriformes > Muscicapidae > Oenanthe > Oenanthe melanoleuca. The sequence goes on from NC_079362.1 coordinate 41,223,235, forward strand.
CTGCAATCATTTACTTAACAGAAAAAGCATTCATAAAAGAATATAGTCATATAATGTCACTTCCAACAAAAGAATTGATATTGATTTCCAAGTACACTAAAAAAGTGCACTTTTCATTCTGTATCATCTTAACATTTAAACAGTGTTTCTACAGCAAAAGGTCCAGTTAGGATGAATTAAGTTGTGTTATTTTTAGAGGATAAGAGAATGATTGAAATATTGTACTATTGTAAAACTATGGAAATTATGCAGCTTCTTGTACTCACTTCAGTACTTGCGGTAGTTAAACTTCCTTTAATATCTGCAATACCAAGTTGAAATTCTGGTGAGATTGGTTAAATACACTAAAGTTTCTTAAAATAAAATAATCTACTAAAGGCCCCTTCTGTTGCATTGCCATGTAAGGATTTGAATTTCCCAAAAGTAGGGAATAAATTTACAGAAAGTTGATGGAAAAAGGCAGAAGGCAATGGAAATATTCCTGGAAAGAAAATCACTGCAGTTAGGAAATGCTGGAAACAACAGACTCTTGTGGTCTTAGCTGAAACAATTTGGCAGCCTTGGAGGAAAAATTGTTCACAGCTTATTGAGCTGAGGTGAATTGTTTTCTTTGCTGGAGGAAAAAGAAGTTGTTATGCAGACAGGTAAGAATGAATGGAAAGTGTGTGATGCTATTAAGAGCTTTCATGTAGTCTGGGAGCAGAATATGCACATCTTAAAAATCTGAAAAATTCTCCCTTCAAAATAGTCAAGAGTATCTCCACAATATGTTTTGGACCCAGTCATCTATCTGGAATGGCACTAGATTACACACAGAGTAATTATGAAATTGTATTTGTAATCTCTCAATTGATTCAAGGGGATGAATTCTTCATCCTGTTCCCAGACAAATTACACTTTTCTCCTTGGTCTAATGTAAATTGTCTGTCAAATATTATTATTCCACCTTTACTCATTAACATTTAGCAGATTTACCTCATTAGATGGGAAACTTGAGGGTGTCGGGCAGTTTCTAAAAAAAAGAAACCTGCTGGGTGGGAACAAAGAGTATAAAGCAAAATTGCAACTTAAGTGAGCCAGAATAAGAATATCTATGTTTCTTCAATGATGAAGAGAATAGTTCAATAATTCCTTTGATGCTTTTCACTCCCTTTAACATCTTGGCAGATTTCTTTCACAAAAGAATAGTTTGTCCTTGGATAAAATTTGCCAAGAAAGCAATTGCTAAATCAAAGTGGCTAAGCTAGGTCCTGCCCTAGGAACACAGTCTGCAATGTGCTGCCTCACTACAGGGGAACTGCAGAGAAATCACAGCCCAGTGACCCATCTCTCCCTCCTCTCTCTGGTAACTGGGTGTGTAATGTGGAGCTGAGGAAGCTCAGCTTTGCTCTCTGATGCTCTGTGTGAATTCTGTCCGAGGAAGGAGGAAAGGGAGGCTTCAGGTTGCTCCCCAACATAATCACATTTTATGAGTTTACAGACAAGTACACCCAGGCACCTTCTTGCTATTTACAGCACACATCACAGCCTCTGCTCTCTGTGTCAAAAGTAGAGAAGCTTTAATTTACAGGAGAGCACAAGAGGTCAAATATCTTTCATATTATACACAGTCCTAGTCCTCCTGTGTTTCAGAGGGAGATGTGAACACTGGATTTCAAATTCTGAATTATTTATTGAGGGAAAATATAATTTATGGGTACCCAGACCCATCTCTTTACTTCTAGAAACCTGAGTTGTTACAATCATAGATATCAGAGTTGGATTTACAGCTCACCCAATTAAAAGATATCCCTGTATGTAGTCTGACCCCAAATTCATTGCATAATGGATGTACTGCACCTGTTATGTTTAACACTTAAGAAATATGAGACAGTTTAGGTGTCAATTATTGCTCCCCATATTTTTGATGAGCAAAATATTAACAAAAATAGTCTACTTATTTATGAAGAAAAAATCATTAGAAATGTTTGTAATGCATTTAAATATAATAGTGATTTTTGTCATGGTTGTTTTGCTTCCCATACTTCTAAAACTTTTATTTTTCCTTCCTGCCCATCATCTTTCAGAAATAGATCTATGACTTTGTACATTCACTGGCAGTTTTGCTAACTATGTCCATGCATTCCTTTACACCTTGCAAGTCTGTAAATGTATTCCAATGCCAGGCTGTCAGAGGAAGCTGTGGATGTGGGATACTGCAAATCAGAGGTGTGGTAGGAGAGACAAGTGTGTGCAGCAGATAACTGTACTTGATTAGCTAGATTTAAATAGTGTTGGAAGAATTTGCCAGGTGAAAATAAAAATTGTCAGTTCAGTTTAATTTCATGGTGAATCAAACAAGGAAATTAGATTCTGCTACTCTACTAGTTTGACATCTCCAGCAAGTGACAATTAGAGATGATGAGAGAACTTATATTTATTTCAAAACTCTTGATTTCTTTTTTTTTTCTGATGGGTATGTAACTTTTATTTACCTTTGCTCAGAAATATAAGTTATTATCATTTGATTGACAAGTTGTGGATTTCAGGAATCCATTATTATATTAAGTTCCTTTTGATAGAGTATTGCAGTTAAATTTAGAGGTAACTTGAAGTCTGCATTTTATTGAAATAATTTCTTAGGATGAGGCATATCAGCCACAAGTACTCTACAAGGAATAAAAGTGGTAATGCCTCAAACAAGGAAATATTACAGTTTAATGAAGTAAGGATGAAGGAAATGTGAAAGAAATTCTTTTTGCTGTACTTGGTCACTCAGTTCAATCCTGATTTTCTTCATTACCCTTGGAAAACAAGATTAAATAACAAATCAAAACACAAACACATTTCTTAAAAGCACTCCTGAAGCCCAAATTCTAATTAAGTGAACTTCACAGTTAAATTAAGGTTCAAAGAGCATGAAAAATCAAGCATAACTGAAGCATGAAATGATTGTATATGAGGTTGTATTCACTTCCTAGCCTGTGCAGTGGAGTTTGTATCCAGGAAGGCTTAGATTTATAAGCAACACAGAAATAGCATAAGGAAATTATTTCCCACCTTATTTTGCTAGCTTCAGATAGAAATGCATTGTTGTCTGGAAGCTGCAAGGAAGTCATCAAACAAACATAGAAAAATGGAGAAAAATAATCATTATGACACATTCTAAAGGAAAAACACTTCTCAGATACTGCCATAAGTTGCCTTATGTTGTGATATGCTGTGAAGGAAAGGTATGTATCTATCTGCAGTTCACCATCTGTTAAAAAAAGAAAATATTTATTTTATTTCATCCTTTACCTTGTCTCTTGGTCTTTTAAGATTCTGAGGGAAGGAATGGAGCATCTTTACCTGTCACTAATTGGTAGGTAAAGATGCTTTATTCCTTCCCTCAAATTCCCTCAAATATTATCAGTCTTAAGTAGCCTGGGAGATTTCCTTTGGTCCTCATTGTTCTCTTTTTTTGAAGGTAGTCTCAAATTGCCAGTTTTTATATGTAGTTAGTTTTAGCATGTTATACACAGTTGCTGAAATACTCATGTAGCCTCGTGCTGTGTGATTCTTTCATAGTTCATTTGTTTGTAGATAAAAGGAGACATGCATGAGTTGTCTCATATGAACCATCTCCAACTGCTTTCATTCTCACTCTCAAATGCAAACTCTTTATACAGGAATGTTCATGATGGTTCTTAAACTGACAGTTTTCTGTCATGTCCTGCATAACTGATGTCTGGAAGGGAACTCTCCAGGATAAACATCCCTGGATGATGTTCTCAGATTTGTTTTTCCTTAAGGATTTCCTTTAAAAATATCTTGAAAGTGAAATTTGATTTTGTAAATATAAGACTGAAAAAAACCCCTCCAATTTTTTATTTAACTGCATTATAATTATTTTGTACAGCTATCTGAAGGAAGCCTACAGGGAAGCCAGGGAGGGACTTCTCACTGGGAGCTGTAGTGACAGGAGTAATGGGTAACAATTGAAAGGGGAAATTTAGATTAGATATTATTAAAATATTCTTTACTGTCAGAGAGATGAGACACACAGTGTCCAGGGAGGTTGTGGATGTCCCAGCCCTGGCCATGCCCAAGGCCAGGTTGGTAAAGCCTGCAGGAACCTGGTCTAGTGGAAGGTGTCCCAGCCCATGGTAGGAGAAGCTGGGCCTAGATGATTTTTAAGGTCCATTCCAACCCCTTAACATTCTACAATTCCTTGATTCTGTAAAACCCCCTTGGAGATCCAACAAAATAAAAACACAGGCTGGCTTCCCTCTCACATCCACTATGGGACTATGTGTATCCAGTATGTCTGATATTACCAGCACTTCACAGCTCTTCACTGTGGGACACCCTCCTGCTTGTGATAGCAAAGCAAGCAATATATATTTTGGTTGACTTCTTGTTTGTTTTAAACTTTCCCAACTTTTTTTTTTTCCTTCTTTTTTTTTTTATTTTTTTATTTTATTTTTTTTTTTTTTAATTGTTGGACGGACAAGATTAAAAGAAAATTAGGGAAAAAAATCCTTATGCTGTCAAAAAATAGTTGCTTAGGTTTTTTTGTTTGTGTGGAGTGTTTCAATTTGCACTGCATATGGTTTGACAGTAAAAAGAAAGCAAAATCTTTAGGAAAGCATTATTTTTACAAAGGATGTCTTCACAGTGAAACAATGAGACTACAAGTTTTGTTTCAGAAGGGTGCATATACATGAGTACATGAATGTGAATTGTTGAGACATTCCTGAGTTGGGAATCTGTTTGCAAAAATGTGACTTGCTTGTTGAAACTACTCTCATTCATAACATCTTTAGAAATTAAACCAAACAAAGATGCTATGGTAAAAGATGGGCTAACACACTGCATTTATTTGCTTTTTTAAAACAGCTTTGAATTGGCAGCCATAGAGTTTTAACAATAATCTCCCTTCTCCCAGTTAGGTATAACTGGTCCTAGAAATAAGATTTAGTTCTTCTATAGATTTCTGAAGGAAAACTGTTTATGAAAATATTGCTAGATTTTACAGCAAAATCAAGAGAATATTTATGTAGTGCTAATTTTTACCCAGAAACCCATCTTGTGGATTTTATAGGTTTGTTTTTTTCCTTAAAAGTAAGCTTTTAATACCACGCACAGACTTGTGAAATCCTCACTGAATTTTGTGGTTTCTGACCAATGCCAGGGCTCAAAGCTGAAATAATGAAGTCCATACAAGAAGTTGTTTTCTTTTTCTTTGTAATTAAGATTCAGCTAAAACCAGAACACAATGAATTTCAAAATTAATTTTATCATTGTATTACAGACCAAAATATGATTTTGAAGCTGATGTCCCGGTTGCTACTACACAATCCAGATTTCTTTCAGTGGAAAGCTAAACTGATAGCTCAGCTCCATGTGCTCACCTAACATGGATGCAAAGCCCAAGCTATCACTTCTTCCTGCAACAGTCTCCAGCTGTGTGCTTTGTGAGGACATTCAGTACAGAGTAACAAACTAAATTTTTTCCAGATAAATCCCTGAATGATTTGCAACAGACAAAGTGCCTTCAACACTGCTTTTGTATTATGACTGTTCCTAGTTGTCCAAATTACTTAATAAATTAGACATAGCTGATTATAGCAATTGTGATACATTTTATATACTCTATTAAAATGCTGAAAAACACTCTAGTCTAATAGTTAAAAGCCAGAAGTAGCCTTCACGTCCATGTAGATCTCTGGATGTCCAATACAAGACAGTAAATTGCTGCAATTAAATCTTTGCTCTAGCAACTTTTACTATTTAGTTTTGTCATTCCTACCCAACACAAGCCTGTTTTCAAAGCTGCTTTACATATTGTTTAAGACAGCTGCAATTACATTTCACTGTGCTTTGAAGAAAGCTCAGAAGGTTTTCTTATATATATATAATAAAGTTTTGCAGTGGAGTTAAGTATGAATACTAGACTAGGCATCTGTCTGGGATTAGGTAGCATGAAAATAACTTGTCAGAAAAAAACACAACATGCAATATCTTGACAGCATATTGTATGTTGTGTTTTTATAAAACCCGAAATTGCTGGATGTGAAAATGCTTTCTACTCAGTTCACTATACAGTCTAAAGCCAAAAAGTGTTATCAGTAAAAAAAATAATTATTCATTGATCCTGCCCCCAAATATGTCCACACAGATCCTGCCAGAGAAAGGGAAGTTGGATGTCCCCACCATCTGAGCAACCCTATTAGCAATAGATACCACATGAACACTTGCCATTATATATATTTCAAAAACTTAAGGTTAGATTAAATTCTTCTTGCATAGAATATAATTTTATTTCAGTGAAATTCACATTTTAAACAATTTAAAAATACTAAATTTCTTCAAAGAGGAAAATAAAATGCAAAATTTGCTTTTTTGCTACCTCAAGGTTAACAAAAAAAAAGAGAGAATTATATAGATATATGTATATAGCCATATTCTGGCACTTCATAAAAGAAAAGCTGCAAAGCATAGATCTAATTTGTGGATGTTAGACAGTTTCAATAACAAAGGTAAGAACAAATGTAAGAGCAAGGTTAGTGTTACAATGGACTCTGGAAGAAAAAAACAGGAATAAAGAGCCATACAGTCCTGCAGAAAGGCAGAGGCAGAAAACTGGGAGTTAAAGGAAATATTCCTGAAGATGTAAGCAGACAGTTCTCTTATATCTCTGGTTTTAGGGAAATGCTGTTATTTACATTACTCTGTCAGTCTCATTTTCTAATGGCAATTACTAGCCAAAAATTTTACCTCAGGTTAAAAACAAATTTCCTCACTAACTTTTAGAATGTTTTAAAACATGGCTGGCATTCAGCAAACAGTTGCAAATTTTCTTCAAAGAAATAATCTTATATATTCAGTGGATTTCCAATAAACTTATGTGCAACGGGTCAGTAATATTTTTAAAAGACTTGTCCTTTTTGACTAAACTCTGGAATACATGTGTTCAATATCTATTGTACTCCAGCATGTACAAATGACTTAAATGAGTGACAGAATTTCAGGGCCAGGTATCTAATAGTCTTTTTGTATTTTAGCATACTAAATATCTCATGCCGCTGAAAATTAGAGAAACTTGCGAACACTCATTTTATATTGCATTTTTAGGCTACAGGAGTTATGAAAATGATAATGCAACATAGTTCCTCGTGTAATGGAGAAGCAAGAGAGAAAGAGAGCCTTATTTAAAGAAACACTACACATGTATAAAGGGTAATACAAGCAAAACAGAATAAAAAATACATATTTTTGGTGTAGTTGAAGAGGATTTTATCCATAATTTTTTATAGTTAGATACAGATATCTGCTTTAATAATTTTGGTATAGTACATGCTTGTGTATTTATGTGAGAATACAATTGTCATTCTCAGAATTTAGGCACAATTGGAAATATCATTGCAATGCATTGCAGATAGCATAAAGCAATCATCCAAAATATTAATTATCAATTTGAAAACTATCTATCTCAGCTATAACATAGTGCTGTGGTTCATTAACTACATGTACACTCTCCTCAGAGTACTAATGGCTACATGCAGATATTTCAAATGACTTCATAAACACATGAGCACAGACTGTTAAGCAGTGATTAATTTCTGCAAGACCATGTGATGTCCCATAATTCTCTAATGGTGCCAAAGTGATGTATAGCATGAGCACATTCATTGGCTGATTCAGCAAAATGCCCATGGGAAGTATCAAGGCTGTATCTCCTTGGTGAACTCTGCAGGGATTTAAATCACCTTGAAAAACAAGCTATGGACCAGAGATTTGCACAAGAGACTGCTCTGTTAGAAAAAGAATAGTTATTTTCTCTTAAAGGTATAACCACTCTTGTAATTTGCATATGGAAGATTACAAAGGCATGGCTGCCCTTCACACATGACTGTGATGTTTCATTGGTTCATCTCACAAATTCACTTCATACAGATCTATTCAGACTACCAGAGATAGCAACCAGATTAAAAGAAAAACAAGTTATTGCAGGAGAAGGAAGGGAAAGTTTCAGACATTTGTGGCCTTCTCCTGTAACATCTTCCTTAAATGTTACTCCTGATCATAGTAACTTTTATAATTATCCAATTCACACTTTCAGAAATTAATATCTAATTTAAACCTTATCTTTTATTTTAGCTGCTCAAGTGTGCTGTGCTCACACAGGAGCAGAATAAGTATCACCAGTTGTCTTGGGAGCAGAGCCTCATCCATCAGGAGAGAGACTTAGGAAATCATCAATTTTGTCTATGCCTCTGCATGGCTTTCTGCAGAATGCTCTGTTGTTTCTTTTCCTAGGTATAATCACACGAATATATATCTTGAGGTTATCTGGCTTGTGTTTCTATGTTGTACATCACACATCTTCCTCATAAAAAGCTCTTCCTGAAGATCCACTGAGATAAATGGTAGGACTTCTTTGTACTTGAATTGGTCAATGAATTACTTTTGGAAGGAAAATACTGTTTGCATTTCAACGGTCTTTAAGATTATGGAAACCATTTTATTCCTAGACAGCAGCAGTCTCCAAGTCTATTTCTTCAGTTGATCCTTGCCAGATGTATTTAGTGTAGGAACAAGTTTACTGGTTCAAACAAATCTTCCTTCCTTTTTTTTAATAAAAAAGGTATTTTCCATCAATACCTTTGTATTTTCTTATTCATGGCAACAGACCAGATGTCAGGTAACTTGTGGAATGTGTGTCCTGTACTACTAGCAAAAGCATGCTACTTTTTAGAGAAATTATTTGTCTTGGACTAAATTTGATGTGTTAACACTTATTTTCTAAAAATGTGGTTTTTTTCTAAAGAGGTGTTTAATTCATTTGGGTTTCTTTTGGCTTCAGGTTTTTTTTTTTTTTTTTTTTTTTTTTGTTTCATTTGTTTGGTTTTTGCTTTGGTTTGCTTTGTTTTTTGTTTGTAGTTTGGTTTCTTTTGGTTTCTTGTTTTGGGGGTTTGGGTTTGAGTTTCTTTGGTTTTGTTTTTACCCTTTCTGGGCTAAATAGACTAAAAAAAAATAAAGGGAATACTAAGCAAAACTCACAAAAACTAAAAATATAGAGTAAATATATATTTCAAAGTAATCAAGTCACAAATACTTTTGAGAAATATGGAATTATTTTCTTTCAGATGTTCTGCAAGATGTTCATAGCATTAGCTTCCATAATATTTACTTTTATCTTCTGTGAATGATGAGCTGACACTATAAAGGAGTGAGAAACATAGCATGAGTATTTTGTGGGTCCTATTCACAGCACAATATTATTTATCAATTAATTTCTTTAATTAAAAGCAATTTCAGAGCCTAAACACAGAAAGTTCAGAGTATTTTTAACTCTACTTCATATTTCATAGAAAGGAGAAAAATATGAAGGGAGAGAAGGCCTTTGAAATAAAGGATGGAAACTAAATAGGTAGAAGTAAGGAGAGAAAAGATAGGAAGATTTTTTCCACTGTGCTATTTCTAATGATTTCTAATGTAGCTACTGCAAATTTCAGATACAGTCCCGGCTACATTGGAAATTATAGGAAAGTTGCCCTTAAATTTAAAGAACTTTCACAATTACATTACCAATCTTCTCATAGATATTACTGAGCAGCCTAGGAGACTGGGTTTTATCTGTGTGGACATCAGCCAACATATACCTTCCTGCCAGACTTACCTTCCTGAATAAATGACTCAGAGAGTTATATTTTGGAAGTTTTGGCCTGTGGCTGATGGTTGTGGGTTTTTGTCAGTGCCATGGTGTTACAGAATGGTAGTGCCTTGGTTTTGGTTTGGGCGGGGTGTCAGAGAGGTGCAAGTTGTGTGCCCAAATCTGTCCTCTGTTTGCTTTAAGTATAAATTCCACTGTGACACTCCAACTGCTTGTTTTTTGTGATTTTAGGTGATCCTGCAGGTAAATAGCACACCAAGAATAAACTTAAAGGGGTTTTAATTATGCGGAATGGTTCTATTCTTTGGAGAGATAAAAGTTTGGTCCATCTTTTCAAGTTAAGTTAGAGTCTGTTATTCTTTGTTTTTAGTATTTTTTTTTTTAAATATCCGCCAAAGACATTGACAATTCATGATCAGGAAGTATGATATTAAACACAGATTTCTTAACTCGGTTAAAGCAACATTATTGTTGTCACTATTGTTATAAGTAATAAAGAAGTTAGGGTTTTTTTCAACAATATAACTGGAATTTAGTTTCCCAAAGATTTTAAGCCTTGGAGATTCACTCCACAAAACCTAAATCCCAGCCCTCCTGTTGTCTTCAATTCATATTCTGTTCTTCTAAGAAAATCACAATACACCATTATAACTACAGTAAAGGAAAAAGTTAGTATTGCATAATGTTGAGTAGCAAAATTGCACAGCACTATTCACATGAAAATTTTGCATTATCATTAGTCTTCCAGTATGAAATACAAAATCATTGTAGTGGAACATTTTCACAGGTACAATCTTGATTTCTCTGAGAACAAATATCTCAATTCACTGCCAATGTTTACATTGCAGGAGGATACTATTTGCCAGTGTAGCAATCCTTTTCAAATCTATGTATTGCATTAAAGGAATTTATTTGCATTATTTTGCTGAATATTATGTTTTAAAAATCTGTTCCATAAACATGTCACTTTGACTTTATTACAGAAAAGAATCCTATGACACTTTTTGTTCATCATCAAAAGAAAAAAAAAAGCCTCTCCATTTGCCAGTTGTCTTGGTTTAGTTTAGGTTTGCCAGTTTTAATATACTCCATATCTCTTTGGGATAGGATTTAGGAGCAAAACCAAGGCAGGCCTAAAACTTAAAAGGGTATAAAGAAGAAATTTTTTAATAACTCAGAGAAAATAAGATATTCAGAGTAAGATTTCCAGATCACTCCCTCCTCCCCGCCACCTTCCACATTTCTTAACGACAACATATAGAGACACTTCAGTCAGTCTTTCACTTAAATAATCATTTCAGTTCACTTTAGAGAGAGAAGTTCCTTCTTGTTTTGGCTATAGGGTTTGTTCCAGAGAAAAATAAAGTCCTCACTTTAATGAAAGTTTTCACTTTCATTATTTGCATCTGCCTGGGAAAATCTGCAAAATTGTGAAACTCCTCCCATCTTCACAGCCTTCCCAGAGCTGTGTTTGTGGGCCATGTCAAACTCATGGGGTATTACTTTTAAGGGCAAGCTTTGCTTCAAAGGCAAAAGTTCTCTTCATCTCTTTTTCTCATCAAATGTCTCTGTTTTCATCTTTCTGTTCTCCAGAACAGAGACCTCCATTCCCTCGGGGCAAAGGATCCTTTTCTCAAACACTTCAACCCCCCCATGTACTTCTCCACAACTTATAGGAATTTTCAGTGTAGTCCAGTTCACCCCATAGCTTACAAAAAGGTTTTTCAGCCAATCTATTCACTGCGTCTCCTCAATCTCTTCCTATCTGGAAACTTGTCTCTTATTTCGCTGACTTTAGTATACTTTCTGCTTTATTCCCCTCATTCAAGGGAGGTCAGGAGATCTGCAGTCTTATCCCAGCATTGGAAGGGTTAAAATTGCACCCAGAAGGTGAAGGAGCTGGGCCAGGCCATGCTGGAGCTGTGCCAGGATTTTCAGGCCATGCAGGCTGCATGAGGGAGGTTGGATGAAACTGCAGAGCCCAGCAAGGGAATGTGTGAGGGGGCTCGGCTGGAGCAGAGCCCAGCTGCACTTCCCCAAGCTGTGTGGGCAGCTGGGGGGTTCTCCTCCCCACGGCAGATCCGAGACGGCGGCAGGGCCCTGGCCGGGCTGTGGCCACACTGGAGGGGAGGAAGCTAGGATCTTAGCAAAAGTTTTTCTTTCCCCTGGCCATGAGGGCCCCTAGTTGAAACTGGAGGGGACCTTGGTGGCTCCCCCACCCCTGCCCAGGCAGGCCCCATGGGGAGGGGGGCCGGGCCAGGCCGGGCCGGGCTGGGCTGGCCTTACCTCCTCACAAGCTGGAAGTCAAAAGAAGAGCTTTCCCCTTTAACTATATGTGGTTCATGGAGGCAAAGTAATTTTTTTAATTGGTTTCCCAGGCTGTCAATCATTAAATCAGCTTTCCAAGTGGTCCCAGCATCTCACAGGGAAGTTCTCATAGAGAAAAACCCCTATGTGTGTGTGTGTGTGTCAGTGCTCCTCCTCCTAGGTGACTTCCATGCAAAACCAGTACACTAGCCTAGGATTAAGTCTGAGTGAAATTAAAAATTAAATCTATTCTGTATGATAGTTGCATATCCTGGTGCTTGCCACACTATGAGAAATCTAGAATAATAGAAAAAAATAATGATAGCAATAAGAATGAATATGTAGAGTATGAAGAGTTTTGTTTCAAGTGTTCTGCATATATGCAGGCATAAAATGCAGCAACACAGACATCATGATTATTGCTATCAATACAGTAGTGATTTCTCAATTTATTTGAATTTTCTGACTTCAGTTGCATTTCCTGTCTGACATTGTGGTTGGTGCTTTGTGCTTCAGTTTGTTTCCCAGAAAAGTCACAAAAACATAGAGTAAATGTTTTCATTAGTTAGTGGGCCCTCTGAAAATATTTTTACATGTAGAACAGGGCTTTTTGTCACTCATATAGATCTTAAAAACTGCTTTACAAACCAGTTACGATTTGCTCAATGGCCTTTAGTGAAATGGCTTGGTTTTCCCCAGTCGTGCCATAGGTTGCATGCCTAAGCTGTAAAATTATCAAGCAACTTATATCAGCCAGTACTTACACAGGACAGGAGAGACACTGACAGAGGATGGGGAATGAGGATTGCAGTCAGTTCACCTCCTGTTGTCTCTGCTTCTCCTTGCTTATTAAGTGGAGCACATCTCACACTCCTCTTATGCTCCAGCATGAGGTTGCTTTCATGTGAGACTATCCTACACAAACCTTCCAAAATGTGTCCAACCCTCAGGCTGCATCTCTTCATAAATGGCTCCAGCATGGTTCCCTTCCACAGGGTGCAGTCCTTCAGGAATAGATTTCTTCCAGCATGCTTCCCCCACAGGCTCACAAGTCCTGCCAGCAAACCTGCTCCAGCACAGGCTCCTTGTTTCATGGGTCTGCAGGTCCTGCCACTCTCTGGTTTTCCATGTGCCACAGGTGGGTATCTGACCCACCCTGGACCCCTCTGAGGGGACAGCCTGTCTTACCACTGTCCTAACCATGGGATGCAGAGAAATCTCTCCTCCAGAGCTTTGAGCACCTCCTCCTCAACGTCTGCAGAACTGTTTCTTTCACATATTGTCATTTCCTTCTTCTCTAGCTGCAATTGCTTCTGTGCAGTAACTTTTTCCTTCTCAAATGTTTTATGCTAGGGGCATTATCACCATCACTGGTGGGCCTGGCCATGGCCAGTGCAGCGTCTGCTGCTGAGCTTGCTGGCACTGGCTTTGTTAGGCATGGGGATAGCTTCTGGCAGCTTCTCAAAGAAATCACCCATATTACTGCTCCTATCAAACCCTTGGCTTGTAAACCAAATACACTACCTCAAAACCAAGTTTATTCATTTTCCAGAACAATCTTCTCTGCATAATAATGAATGAAACAAAATAATAATAGAAATAAACTAATTTAGAGTTGTCCCTGATAATTTTTCACACTTATTCTGAGGTCAGGGAATGCCCATAGTTTAGTTTTCACTGCTTAATCTCAGCTGCTCAATTCTCATTTGAATCAGATCAGAAGGGGACTGTCCCTAGTGATCTGGTGTATGGTGTTGACCTTGGCTGGATGCCAGGCACCCCCCAAAACTCCTCTATCACTCCCCTCCACAGCTGTACAGAGGCAGAGAATATAAAAAAGAATTCTTGAGTTGAGATAAGGACCAGGAGAGATCACTCACCAGGTACTGTCCCAGGCAAGACAGGCTGAGACTAATTCAAAATTAATTGAATTTATTACTAACAAAATCGGAGCAGGATAATGAGATATAACATAAACCTTCAAAACATCCTTTCCCTGCCTGCCTCCCTTCCCAGCTCTGCCTCCTACCCCAGCAGGGCAGGGAGAGAGGGAATGGGGGTTATGGTCAGTTCAACACCTGAGGCCTCTGCTGCTGCTCAGGGAGAGGAGTCATTCCCCAGCTGCACCATGGGGTCCCTCCCACGGGAGACAGTTCTCCATTTCACACGCAACAATTCTTCCAAAACTGCTGCAGCATGGGTCACTCTTCCACAGGGTGACAGCCTCCTCTCAGGCATCCATGTGCTCCAGCCTGGAGCTCCTCGACCACGTGTAGGTGAGTCTCTGTATCCCCATGGACCTCCATGGCTGCAGGGGCACAGCTGCCTCACCCTGGGCTTTCTGCTCCAGGGGCTGCAGGGGAATCTCAGCTCCAGTGCCTGAAGCACCTCCTGCCCCTTCTCCACTGACCTAGGTGCCTGCAGAGCTGTTCCTCTCACATGTTCTCGCCATATTCTTCTCTGGCCTCAGTTACTGTGTAATATATTTTTTTTCTTAAATATGTTCTCACAGAGAACATATTTACTGCTGTTTCTATTTGTCCCAGTCGTAATCAGCATCCCATCTGTCTTGGAGCCAGCAGGGATTGGGTCTGCCAGACATGAAGGAAGCTCCTAGCAGCTTCTCATAGAAGCCAAACCCCGTAGCCCCACCTGCTACCAAAGCTTGGCCGTGCAAACCCAATCATTTTTCACTAAGGTCAGGGGACTGCTCACAATTTAGTTTTCACTGCCCACTTCCACCTTCCTGATTCTGATCTGAGTCAGATTGGAAGGCAACTGTCTCTAGTGATCTGGTGAGTGGAAGTCTTAATGACTTCTCTGTTTGAAAGAGTAGAATTTTCTTCTAGTCTTGTATGTTAAAGACAGTCTGCAATATCACATCTTTGCAAGTTTCTGAGTTTACACAGGTCTGTAAGGGGGTGGTGCCACAATAATCCTGACGTTTTCAATATCCTCCTGCCATTACCTTCACCTTCTTTTGTGCCATAAGGACAAAGTGTACTGAGAAGCATCTCACATAGACACTTAGATATTACTTGCTTTTCCTTTGCTGTCATGTATAAGGGACAGCTCCAGAGATTAAAATGCTTACACTGGTAAAGAGCTGGTGGAAAATGGTGTTTCTCAGCATTTATGGACACTTAACACCTTGCTTCTCAAGCAGGACTTTGAAATTGCAACCTGAATTGCCTTTGTTAAACTCTTTCTTGCTGCATGTGTTCTTCATTCAAAGCAGCCCCCAAAATAACTGTCTCACCAGAAAAATTTCTAGCCCATGAGAAGCACATGCATTGTTAAGAAAAATAAAATAAAATAAAATAAAATATTAATCTAGCTAGTAATCTAACTAGTAACTTCAGAACAGGATACACTTAGAATCATAGAATCATAAAATATCCTCAGCTGGTAGACACTCATTAGGATCGTTGAAGCCGAGCCCTTGACCTGGCAGAGGACCACCCTAGGAATCACACCATTGTCTGTTTTCTAAATTCTTCTTGAACTCAGTTAGGCTGGTGCTGTGACCTCTTCCCTGAGGAGTTGCTTCCAGGGCCCAACCACCCTCTAGTTGAAGAACCTTTTACTGATATCCAACCTAAACCTCCCCTGATGCATCTTAAAGCCATTTCCTCAGGTCCATCAGTGGCCACATAGAGGAGAGGTCAGTGCCTGCCCCTCCTCTTTCCTTCATAAGGAAGTTGCAGACTGCAATAACGTCTTGTCTCAGTCTCCTCCAGGCTGAACAGACCAAGTGACCAGAGCCACTCCTCATACAGCTTTCCCTCAAGGCCCATCAGCATCCTTGCTGGCCTCCTTTGAATGCCCTCTAATAGCTTTGTATCTTTCTCATATTGCAATGCCCAAACTGCCCCCAGCACTGGAGGTGAGGCTGCCCCAGCTCAGAGCAGAGCAGGACAATCCCCTCCCTTGCCCAGCTGTGTTGCTGTCCCAGGACAGGGTTGTCCCTCCTGGCTCCAGGGCACTGCTGGCTCAGGTTCAGCTTGCCACTGACCAGGACCCCCAGGTGCCTTTTCTGGGGGGCTGCTTTCCAGGAAATCATTCCCAGGTGCTGAATCCAGCACTTGTCTTTGTCAAACTTATACCACAGATACTGTGATGGGAAGTCTGCAGAGTAAATTAAATCAAGCATTTTAGTTGGACCTTCTTCCTAGTTTTACTTACTATCAATTTCAATTGCCAGTAGGAACTAAAAAAAAGGTGACAGTTTTTCTTGTCTCCACAGTAACAGATTCTAAATTACTGTGCAAAAAATAACAATAAGTGAGTGTTTAAAAGGGTTTAGAAATCACTCTGGCTTCCTTTTTCTAGTTTATCAAAATGTCATTCAATCAAACCAAAAAGCAGAATTATGGCATGAGTTGTTTTACTCCATAAATAATTGGTAGGAATGAGAATGGTAAAACTGTATGGTGATAGCTAACAGCTGGTGAACAAAAGAATCTGAAAGATGTTACTGTGTAATCTTAAACAATTCTTGATAATTAAAAAATTGTGTTTAGAAAATTTTAATTCTTTGCAGAAAAAAAATCCTAAATTAAACTATAGTTTTAGATTCGTCAAAAAGTTATATTCTGTGAATATCTTGTCTATCTTCATTTAAAATTAAAAAACAAAGCTAGCCATCCTTACATGGATGAAGTGAGATTTTAATGAACAGCAATGGGCATATTCCTGTCTGTCTGTGGAACTGATCTGAAAAATGTGTGTGTGACAATAATTTATGTTAATTTCATTTATGAGTCTAACTACTCAAGAAGCCAGCTAACACCAGATATTTATAAATATATTCTTCCTTGCTTACAAACTTTGCATTGTCTTGACATGTTCAGGGGTGAGAGGGTTGTGGGGTTTTTTTTTCCTTTTCTTCAGGAAACACTGGTAAATTAATTTTTTTATTCTTTTAGCTCAAATAATGTTTTGTATTTTAAATCCTCTAGTAATCAGCACTGGCTAAGCAATTGCATGGTTTAATACTTTTTTTCATTTTCTGTTGATTGTATCTCATTTCTTCCTTCTCCTCTGCTTAATAGTTAGTTTCTATGTTTTGCAAATGAGACAACTCAAATGATAGCCTGAACAAAAAAGGTGTAATAATTAATTACAGTGTGAATCAACAGCAAATTCTACTTTAATACCCTCTCTATGTACAATAAAGGAGAATCGAAATATTTTTTCTGTGTCAACATTCTCTCTCCTTTTACTTCATTAAATCAAGATGATATAAGCCCCAGGAGACAGAAGTGCAAATTTTAAACCTGTATTGATTTAACCTTCCCTCTGTAAATATTTCATAGTTCTATAATATGTAAACGCAATCATGCACAGAACAAAGGATTGCACTTTTTTGTTAGTACACAGAATGACAGTATTTATTATGCCATTTAAACAATATTACATAGGAAAACACATGAGGATATTTTATTATTGTTATAAATGTCAAGGATGATTGATACCACACTGCTTTTCAAAATAAATTTTCATTAAGAAAAGCTATTCCAAACTGTGATTTCCTTGAAGGACTACTTTTTTGTACAAATACTATTTGTTAATTACATTTTCAATACCTTTTTTTAGTTTCTCTTTCCCACAGAAATTTGATGCAGGTTTTTCTGATGAAAGGTTACTTCTCTCAGTTCTTCACAGTTTTCTGTATTCTGCCAGACAATTTTCCATTCTGAAATTCCAACATTCTAATAATTTTCATAACAGATGAGTGGTGGAAGCTTTTGGCATGGATTATCTGGTTTTAATGGCTATTGTATGGTCTTCTGGCAACAACAACAAAAACAACAACAAAATCCTGGAAACTGCATGTACTGAGGCCCTTTAGAAGCCCATAATGGCTTGGATGTAGTTGTTACTCTTTTCAAAGCCTATTTGTAAAAACATTATCCAAAAGTAAAACAAGGTTCTGAGAATTTCATTCTACTCTGAACTTTCTCTTGAATAATGAATATTATATTTGTGAATACTGATATAAAAATTGATCTTGTAACTAAGCACTTTTTTTTCTGAACTAGAAATGCTATGGCTTGCTGCAATAGGAATCTGATGCTAACAATTTCAGTGCCACTAGTGGTGGAGTTTAAATTAAAAAATACCTAAGTATTCCTAGCAAGCAAAAGCATGTAGTACAAAATTTGTATTTTACAATCTATTTCTGGGTTGTTTAAAAGCATTTGTTTTATATGGAAATTTACAATATCATCCCTGTTTCCAGTTGTGAAACATTTTAAAAGATCATACATAAAATCAAGATAATATACATCCAACCATAATCTTACTGACATTAAATTGTCAAGACCTTTTTCATGTCAAAGCACTTTTCTCAAAAGTACTTTTATTGGAGTGATACCAGTTGGTGTGAATTGAACCTTAGCCCTTTTTCCCTCTATTAATACTTTATCAAATCTGATACTTTTTGAAGAATCAGTGCAGTGTTTATCTCCATGAAGTTTTTCACTATATCAGGTAGCACCAACATCACTAAGAATATTCCTTTTAGGAACATTATGTTACTTATTCTTTTTCACTACCATCTCTAAGATGTCACTCAGTCTAAATAAGCATACTATTTACTTTAAAGACAAAAGTCTTTACTGTATCAAGACAACTCTTCTTTTTAAATATATATTTAATTTATAACCTCAAGCTTGACTGAGGTTTTCCTAAAAGTCAGATTTATGGGAATATGAGAGAGAAACAATCCGTCATTCATTTTAAAATGTGTCATTTTCCTTTGCTTTCCTTTGTCTGTGTATTCACAGAAAATGCATAGAATTTATGCTATGAAAAGGGTCTTACATCTATGCTTTATGTTATCCTTGCTTCTACATATACATATGTATACATATGTACATACATATATATACATATACATATGTGTATAAGGCAAGGTCTACAAGAAATGTGACAAGACTTTGTCCTGTTTAGGTGACTGAGTAACAGGGTAACTTGCAGTGAGTCCTGAAGGCCAAGAGAGTCCAGGAAGTTTGGACCTGCTTCAAGGGGAAATCTTAAAATCCAAGAGCAGATTGTGTCCCCATATGCCATCAGACAAGCCACCAAGGAAGAAGACCAGCTCTCTGTTTAAAAAAAAGTCTAGGTTGGAGCTCAGAGTTAAAAAAAAAGTGCATCACCTCTGGAAGGAGAGGTATGTAACTTGTGGGGACTACAATATATTACATGGTAGTGAGAAAATTAGAAGGACCAAAGCCAAACTGGAACTTAATTTAGTGACTATGGTCAAGGACAATGAAAAAAGTTTCTGTAAATACAATGCCAACAAAGGGACAGTTAATGAGATTCTCCATCCATTGTTGGATGCAGCAGGTAGCATTTTGTTATGGCATGAGGAAACTGTACTTAATGCCTTCTCTCCTTCACTATTTACCAGAACCAGGTATCCTCAGGTTACCCATCTTCTAGAGCTGGAAGTTAGTGATGGGGAGCTGAATGGAGCCCTTATGATCCATGACAAAATGGTTAGTGAACTATGCCAATTAGACACCCATAAGTTTTAGGGCCCAGGTGGGACATACATGAGAGTAATGAGGCAACTGGCAAAAGTGTTTACCTAGGCACTTTCAACCATATAAAAGTTGTGCTGATTAACTGGAGAAGTTCCACTTGACTGGAAATTATCAAGCATAACATCCACCTCAGAATGGTCAGAAATATGCTCCAGAGAGCTACAAACCTGTCAGTGTGAGCTTGGTGCAAAGGAAGGTCATGGATCAGACCATCCTGTGTCATCACACAGCACGTGCAGGACAGCCAGGGGACTGAGCCCAGCCAGCAGGGGTTTGTGAAAGGCAGGTACTGTTTCAACAGCTTCATCTCTTTCTATGATTAGGGCATGGATGTTGTCTATCTAAACTTTACTTAAGTGTTTTTGGCACCTTTTCCCACAGCATGTTATTGGGCAAATTGGATGGTCGAGGCTTGGAGGAGGGTACTCTTTGCTGGGTTAAAAGCTGTCTGGGGCTAGCCCCAGAGAGTGTTGGTGAATAGAGTTACATCTGGTTGGTGGCTAGCCACTAGTGGGGTTCCCCACCGCTCTGTGTTGGGGCCAGTCCTATTTAACATCTTTATTGGTGATTTGGATGAGGGCATTAAGTTCATCCTCAGTAAATCCACAAAGGATACCAAGATGGACAGGAATGTTGTTCTACTGGATGGCAGAGAGGGTTTGCAGGGGGATCTGGACAGGCTGGATTGATGGATTGAGGACGCTGCACAAAGGAAAGTCCTTGGGCTATCCCAACCCCATGCAGCACTACAAGTCAGGGGAGTTGGCTTGAGAGGTGCTTGGCAGAATGGGACCTGGGGGGTTCTGGTCAACAGGAGCAGCACATGAGCCAGCACATGGTCAGGGGGCCAAAAGGCCACATCCTGGCCTGTATCAGAAATAGTGTGGCCAGCAGGACCAAGTTGTCCCTCTGTACTCAGCACTTGTGAGGCCACACCTTGAATCCTGTGTTCACCTTTTGGCCCTTCACTACAATAAAGACATTGGGGTGCTGGAGCATGCCCAGAGAAGGACAATGGAGCTGGTGAAGGGTCTAGAGCACAAGGAGCAGCTGAGGGAACTGGGGAGAACTCACTGCTCTCTAAATTTCCTGAAAAGAGTTGTAGTGAGGTGTGGGTCAGTCTGTTCTACCATGTCTCAAGCAAAAGTATAAGAGGAAACAGCCTTAAGCTGCACCAGGGAAAGTTCAAATTAGAAATAAAAATTCACTGGAAGAGTTGTTAGACATTGTAATAAGTTGCCTAGAAAGGTGGTGAAGTCACATCCAGACATCTCTTCCAGAGATCTTCCAATTACTGAAGGAAGAAAGATAGAGACAGGCTCTTGACAGGAGCGTGTAGTGACAAGATGAAAGGGAAAGACTTCAGAGTGAAAAAGAAGAGGTTTAGTTAGATATTAGGGGAAAATCTTTAGTGTGAGGTGGTGAGACTCTGAAAGAGATTGCAGAGAAATTGTGGATGTCCCAATCCTGACAGTGTTCAATGAACTCTGAGCAATCTGTTCTAGTGAGAGGTGTTCCTGTTCACAGCAGGGGTTTGGAATTAGATGATCTTCAAGGTCCCTTCCAACACAGGCCCCTCTCTGACCCTAGAATTTTAAGTTCTATCAGACAAAGTTTGGAATGGATATTAGGAAAAATTCCTCCACTGAAAGGATAGCCAAGATTTGGATCAGGCTACCTAGAGAAGGGGTGGAATCAATTCATGGAAGTGCACAAAGACCCTTTATTTGTGGCAGTTGGGGACATGGTTTACTGGTGAACATGGCAGTGCTAACAGCTGGACTCAATGACACCAGATGTCTTTTCCAATCTGAACAATTCTATGATTTTGTAATCCTTCTAGCTCCTGACTGGAATTAAGAGCGCCCTGCAGGCTGACTGTAGATCCAAAAGTCCTAGTCATAAATTTACAATGCAAATGTGCCCTTTTGAAAGACTGTCCTGCTACACATGTCAGCAAGGTGTACTCAGCACCTGCTTCCAGCAACTAGGATACGTGGGGGCAGTCATGTTATCAGTCTTCTGCCACATCAGATATTTCTTATGTTTGTTCTCACTTGCAACAACCTACAAGTAAGCCTTGGGGAAAAGTTAAAAAGCAAACCTTCACTATTTTTCCCAAAGTCATGTCTAATAAAGGCACATTGCCAGAGTTCAAATATATTGTTTGTAATAAAACTAGGTAAATAAATCTGCAGAGATTTCCTCCCCAATAGCCCCCAATAATAAAAAAGGTCTAAGCTAACTATCTCATTGCATTTGCAAGTCTTTAATAGTGGAATCAGAAGGCTTTTGTTGTATTATTTCAGCATGCAATTGAAATGCAACATTCACAAGTGCAAAAATTTTAACATGAAAAATCAAAGCAAATATCTTGTTGAAAGGGAATTTTGTTGAATATTTTTCTAATAGTAAGCATATTACAAATATTAGTAGAATATAGGTGTGAAAACATGCAAATGGCATGCAGGCCTGTATCAGAAACAGTGTGGCCGCTAGGACAAGGGAAGGGGTTGTCCCCCTGCACTCAGTACTGGAGAGGCTGCACCTTGAATCCAATGTTTCGCTCTGGAAGAAACTAAAGGATGTTACAAGGAGGACATTGAGGTGCATGTCAAGGGAAGGGCAATGGAGCTGATGATGGGTTTGAAGCACAGATCCTAAGAGGAGGGAATGAGGCAGCTGGTATTGCTTAGCCTGGAGAAAAGGAGGCTGAGGGAAGATTGTGCCACTCTATAAAACTGCCTGAGAGGATGCTTTAGTGGGTGGGGGTCGGTCCCTACTCCCAAATAACAAGCAATGGGACAAGAGGAAACAGCCTCTAGATGCCCTAGGGGTGGTTGAGATGGGGTATTAGAAACAATTTCTTCACTGAAAAGGTTTTCAAGCCCTGAACGAGCTGCTCAGATAGGTGGTTGAGTCACCAGCCCTGGAGGTATTTAGAAGATGCACAGACATGGTATTTAGGGAAATGGTTTAGTGGTGGGCATGGAAATGGTTTAGTGGTGGGCATGGAAATGCTGGGGTAATGGTTGGACTCAATGATCTCAGAGGTCTTTTCCAACCTTAACTATTCTATGATTCAGACAGCAGCTCTAAATACTATGCTAAATGTAAAGGTGGTATCTTCACCACTTAATTAGTGGCTTGTCTGCAGCTTCTTCTGTCTTCACTCAGAGCCAGGATTAAAAACACAAAGGGGACAAATTTTCTCATATTCAGGCTTGGTTGTTTATTAAAACTTATCTAAAGAGAGTTCAGCAACACTTCTAGATACCAACTAAAAGTGAGCAAAATGGAGGTGAAGTTAGCAGTTTACAAAGTCTTTTAAAGCTAAACAGTCTAATAGAGAATTAACACCTATATTATTTATACTTTTTTATTACCCAATAGCCAAATTCCTGTGACCCACAGTGCAGCACTAACTATCCAACAGAAACTACTACCTAAAACTATGACGAAGAAGAAAGAAGACAGAAAGAAACAACACCCAAAATCCTCCATCTTGCCCTGTACCTATTACTACATTATAAAAACCTCAAATTTAAAACCCGTCTCCATGTGAAATTACACACTTCTAACTACACACCTATGATTCCAACTCCATCACTCAAGTTTGGAACCCCTCTCCAAGGCCCCAGGTCAAAAGCAGTGCTTTCCAGGAGGTCAGTGCCAGAAAGCACAGAAAGCTCAAAAATCCCAGGTTTCTGGGATCCAACAGCTGAAATGTTTCTACAGGAATGTTCCCAACCGTAATGAAAAAAAAAAAAAAAAAAAAAAAATGGAAACAAACTCACCTGCCTACCACAATTGCAAAGCCTCACCCATGTTACTTCTGGCAGGAGAGTGAAAGCCATTAGGTCCTCTCATGCTCTGAAACCCT
This sequence comes from Oenanthe melanoleuca, assembly GCF_029582105.1. Classification (NCBI taxonomy): domain Eukaryota; kingdom Metazoa; phylum Chordata; class Aves; order Passeriformes; family Muscicapidae; genus Oenanthe; species Oenanthe melanoleuca. The sequence goes on from NC_079362.1 coordinate 41,246,621, forward strand.
TCTGAGGGACTTCAAGTTTTGCATAAACTATTGAAATGACTGATAGGTCAAAACAATAGTTATATATTGCATACAAAGACTGATACAACTGGAGAACACACTTAATAAAGGCAAGGAAGGATTAGATAGTGACTCTAAAACTGAAGAATATTTTGGGTTCAGCTTTTTTTCCCTCTGCTAAAACCCTCTGCTATCCTGGTGAAGTCACTTATTGTCACTGAATTATCCATAATGCTAGGAAAAAGAAATGTTGTATAGAGACAAAATTTTGATGTTGTTCTAGTGTACTGGAAATGTGGAAATTTGTATTAAAATATGCAATTAGAAGGCCTTAAATGGTAGACTAAATAGCAGGAAAAGCAGTTCAAGGTGGGGAGACCTACAACAAAGCTAAAGACAGCATTTCACCATGTAACTGATAATGAGTGCTTTTTATCATCATGCTTCCCCCCAGTAATTTGTTTCAAATTAGTGCTAAAAGTCTATGTACCAGTGAAGAAATGTTGACTTGTGACAGATATGATGCCCACATTATTTGTATTGCAACCTAGATCTGTCAGAAGAATTGTTTTCAAACTATTTTTTCTCTAGATATAGCATGTCTTTATAGCAATTTTGTAGATAAGCACAGCTAAATGTGTAAGGAAGAGAAATATTTTCTCATTTCTATGATTACAGTATTTGGCTTTAATGAGAACTTCAGAGTTAATCTTTGTGTGCCTTCTTATCTGATCTTGCTTTGCTGAGCTTTTTAAACATAAATGTCCTGAAGCAAAATACCAGTAATCTTAAAACGTGTGAGGCAGATAACATGCCAGTCAAACTGTTTGCTTTGATGCACACTATCAGAGACAATGCAAAGTGCCTGGTTTTCATCATGAAACTGAACCCTGCACCCTATGCTATGAATATAATGAACTTCTAAAGAGGGATGATGAACATTTTCTTCTATCTTTATTTATTAGTAGAACAAAGCAAAGGCAGCCTGAGGAAAGTGGGGGATTTTTTCGGATGGAGGTGTTGTAGGTAAACTGTCAGGACACAGAGGTATTGCTACTTACGTAACATGAAAGTCAAATTTTTTTTCAAGAACTCGGATCTGGATCAGTCTGCAGCCTGGCAACGGAATAGGGTACTTGGTGTAAGGGATTGTCTCAAGAATGAATCCGATAATAGAAGAAAGTTTTAAAACACATTCCAACCAAAGATTAAAAATTAAAACAGTTGTTTTGTAGCAGTCTCTGTATCAAATAAGGAACTGCTGCAAGAATAGTATATCAGGGTAATGTGTCCCCACTGGCTGAGGTGCTGAATGAGCAGACTGAACTAACTGGAACTAGTTAATCTGGTTTGTTGTTTTTCCTTCTGTCCAGACTTGTAAGTTCTTGAATGATTAATCATTTTTGAACAGTTTAGGAAAATCGTTTTCAAGTGCAAGTGGAAAACTCAGACTAATTATGTTTTAGAAGTTCAGTAGTTAGAAAATACACAACCTTTAAGAGAAGCCTTCAATATGAAATGATGTATCAGACTTTGATCCCTTATTCATCACAATGCAAGAGCTCAGTAGTCTTAAATCAGAGCTCATGTTGTTGTTATGATAGCACATGCTAATATTCCTGATGTTTACTGAGCATTCAATAACTTGACTTCATCTTACTCAGTGAAATAATTTAACATGAACAGTGGAATAAATTAACATTTACAGATAAATTAAATATAAGGCAGAGAAATGGTACTAAATCTGTAGAGACTGGAAGGCTGAAAAGAAAAATTTACTTTGGAGTTCTAGCCTTCTGATGTACCAACAAACAAATGATAGCAATCTTTTCTTTCAATTTGTGCTTTATCTTATCAAAAGAAAGGATAAATAGTCACATTTTCAAACAAACCTTATTTTGAGAAATGTGGCAATTTACATTCAGAATTAGTAGTAGTGAGCAGAATCAACAATGAATCTGCAAAAAAAAAAAATCATACTGCAATAAATGTCTCATTTTAAATTATCATAGAAAATTACTAAAATTTCATAACAAAGAAAAAAACCAGTCTATAAATCAAAACCTGAAATATTTCTGAGAAGGAGTCAAATATTCCTTTAAACATGCTGTCAGCTGCAGTGCTCTTGTGCCCACACATCAACACAAGAGCTTGAGGCAGAGCCCACTTTCCAAAGGATGAAGATGATTGGAAGATGTTAGCATTTTATTTGGTGTAGATGAGCAGGTTTTGGGCATGGTGGGAGGCTGCAGTCTCCATTGGTAAAAGCTGACTTGTGCTGGACATGGAATCCACTGGCTTCACAGGGGACTCACTGCAGTACACAGCCAAGTACACCAGCAAAGCTGGTGGCACCTCAGCTGAAATACATTTTTGAAAGAGTAAAAAATACCAGTCATAGTAAAGCAGGTTGTCAAAGGGATGAGAAAGTATGAGAGAAGATTTAGGCCAGAAGAGAAAATGTAGGAGTGGTCTATGACCTTATTCACAAATCCTGGTCTTAGTTACATGAATGATGAAAAATGGCTTTGCACTGGACTTTCATCTGATGGAGAAATTAGTTCATTGCCATTCCCACTTCTCTTGAACACTGACAATGCATACAAATTTTTAAAGCTTTTTTGTTTGTTTGTTTGTTTGTTTGTTTGTTTGTTTTTGTTCTGACAGTGAAGATTTCTTTAATGGTTGACTTTCTCTAAACTTCAATTTCTAGTTGTCCCAGGTAGTTAGTATCTTTCTGCTGGCTGGGATAGCGTTGATGATGCTGCTACATCTCAGGGTACAGCATGATGGATCAGGTGCAGCTTCTCAGAATATGACAGTTTGTAGATAGGGAAAGTAGGTGAAGGTCTGTGTATTTTTATCTCCCTAACTCTTCTAAGTAGAATGGATTGAGATGGATGCAATGGTACTTCTTATGACAATGGTAACTTTTTCTCCTCCTGAACATGCTTTACAATAATAATAAATGACAAAGCCCCTGTGGCATTTTTCTGTCTCACAGCAGTAGTTCCAAGCTTTGTGGATTTGGATGGGTCTTATTATTATTGTTTAGGTCTTAATGAATACTGATAAAATATTCATTGGCTTTTCAAATTTTATTTTTTTAAGATGTTTGAAATTATGCACCTGTGTGGATAACTAAAGGTATCCTGCCATAAAGGTCCATGAAAAAACAGTCAACAGAATGAAGGCATCAATAAAATTGCCTTTTCAGTTATTTCCAAATTGCATTTTCTGCTGACCTGTGTTTTACATCTTTAAATAATAATTGTTGATTTGCTAGTTTGAAAATACTTGCTGGAGGTCCCCTACACACATTTTTTCTTATTATTTAACTTCTCTCCATCTTCTCCTTCACTTCCATTTTCCTGTCTTGAATTTTCCCCCACAACAAGCAAGGTTAATAAAACACAATTGTCAGTGACAGTAGTGCCATACATCAATTAAATCAGTGGTAGATATTATAAAGTTACTGGAAGCTGTGTTTGTACACAGTATGCCATGCACACTCTGCAAAAGATAGTGGGGAAAATATTTGACAAATACTGTAAAACTCAAGAAATCAAGGGGAAGAAATTGAACAGACCTCTTTATACTGTTTTGATTTTCGACTGAGTACTATTCAATCAAACACTTTCCTCAATCCCAGCTTACATAAAAACAAACACAAAACCTGTGTTTAAGAGGAATGCACTGAAAGCTTTTCCTCCCTACAAAGTTTCCTTTTTGAGTCATTTTGCCTTTTCAGAAAGTTAATCTTGGCTGTAGGTTTCTGGTGCTTACCTTTCATACAATCATATATTCACAGAATGGTTTACCTTGGAAATGACCTCAAAAATCATCTATTTCCAATCCCTCTGCCACAGGCAGGACACTTTCAACTAGCCCAGTTTGCTCAGACCTCCATCCAGTCTAGTCTTGAACATCTTCAGGGACATCTACAATCTCCCTGAGTAACCTGTTCAAATATCTATCCACCTTCACAGAATTTCTTTCTACTATCTAACCTAGATCTACTCTGTTTCAATTTAAGATCATTATCCCTTGTTCTATCACGACATGGCCTTGTCAAAAGTCCTCCTCCAACTTTCCTGTAGGACCCCTTTAGGTACTGGAAAACTTTGATATGATCTCCCCTGAGCCTTCTCTTCCCCCGACTGCACAACTACAGCTCTATCATTCTGTCCTCAAAGGAGAATTGTTCAAGCCCTCTGGTCTCTTTGGAGGCCTCCTCTTATTCCAACAGATCCATGTCCTTCCTGTGCTGGACACCCCAGAGCTGGATGCAGTGCAGCAGGTGGGGTCTCAGTGAGTGTACCAGAGGGGCAGAATCCTCTTCCCCATCTTGTTGACCACACTGCTTTGGATGCAGCCCAGGATACATTTGGCTTTCTGGGCTGCAAGTGCACATTGCTGGCTCATGTCAAGATTTTCATCCACCAGAGTTCCAAGTTCTTTCCCTCAGAGCTGTTCTCAACACTTTGTCCACCCAGCCTACATTGATACCACTGCTTACCCTGACCCAGATAGAGCACCTTGCACTGGGATGTTTTGCAGGGACATTGTCAAATGCTTTTCGTAAAATCAGGTGTCTGTCTGCAGTTGCTCTCCCCTCATCCATTATTGCAACCCTATCAGAGATGGTTACCAAATTTGTCAGGTAGGATTTGCCCTTAGTAAAGCCATCTTGGCTGTTATCTGTAACCTCCTGATTTTCAAAGTATCTTAATTTCCAACAAAATCCTCTCCATGATCTCACCAGCACCAAGGTGAGAATGACCAGCCTGTAGTTCTACAGATTTTCCTTATTGTCTGTTTTGAAAATGGAATTACAGTTTCCCAGTTCCCCTTTCCCCTCTCTTTTTCTAAATGGGAATTTCATTGAACTGCCACAACTTAAGTATGATGGATAGTGGCTTAGCTGCTTCCTCAGTGAGTTCCTTCAGGAACTGAGGATGTATCTTATCAGGTCCCATGGACTTAGGCACCTTCAGACTCCTTAGATGGTCTTGCACCTGATTTTCTCCTATAACAGACACTTCTACTTTTTGCTGCTTTCTGCTTGCTATCTGCAACTTGGGCATTGGAGCTGGAGCACTTTCTGCTAAAGAACAAGGCAAAAAAATCCTTGAGTGCCTCAGCCTTCTCCACATTCTGGGTTAACTTTCACAAAAATAAGTGAGCTAGAAAAATAATGGAAAAGGTTAGAATTCATCAGTTGAAAGGACGGTAACTATTTCAATCTGCAAAACCCTAATTACTGTATTTTGTCTGGATTCTAATGATTTTAATTGTAAGGGGATGGCAAACAAAAACCTTTTAAACTTGTTACCTAACAGGCCTTTGCAGGTTGTGCAAAAAAAATTTCTTCATCTTAGTGTAACCCAAAACATATTAGTCTTCTGATTTAAACTTACTGAATTTACTGAAGTTTAAAATTGAGACAGATTTATGCTTCCTCTGCCCCGGAAAGATTTTCAGGAAAAAAAATATGTCTATCCTAAGTTCAGATGCTTTCTTTTAAATCAAAGCAGTTTCTTCACTGCTACAGGGTCCAGACTCCTTTCTCTGACTTTTACTGTGTCTGTCCTTTGGAAACCAAGCAGATTTCTCTAATCAGCAAATTTCCCTCATATGGTGCTTGGACTTTGTGTGAATGTAATTTGTATGCTGTAACAGCTGGGAGCTGAATTGGGATTTTTATGATTTGAAGGCAACATCTCTGCTTGGTGAGGCAATCAAAGATTATCTGAAGCCAGTGTGAGTTAAGAAACATCTCTGGAGCTGAATCTGCTCTTTCTTCCATTTAAGCCTTTGAGCACGCAGTTCCACAGTTGCAGCTCTGTGGATATTACAGAAAAGGATATTAAAGGACTTCCCTAAGTGACATTGAGCCTTGTCACTTGTAACAATATGCCTCTAAAATGGCCATGTCTTTCTGAAAATGTAGATGTAATTTCTGACTCCTAAAAGTATTTCCCTATCAAGCTGCTTCTGAATGCAGTCAAAAACAAACATTGAGGCCATAACTCCTGTTTTGTGAAGTGGGAGGAATAGTTGCAGTTATCTTAAGTATCCTTTTACTGCTTTGTAAGGGAAAGTATCCATGCCAAATTCTCCTCTAGGAGAGACTAGAACTATTTAAAAATGCTACATGCACCTCTGAAGTAATAAAAAGCAGATTTTTCTAAAACTGGTGTCACTGCTGTGGAGGATCTACTTTTGTTCCAAATGGTCCACAGATATTACTTACAGCTTGTACCTTGCTGTGCTGGTGGTGGTTTTCTGGTACATTCATTTTCATCCATTTCATGATTTTGACATTTTTTCTGTACATGGGAATTTCTCTCCCATCCCATCCAGAAAAATTTTGAGCAGAGTGTTAATTTTGGCTCTTTGTACCTAGAGAAATTCTATGGACAGCAAAATAAAGAGAGCTTCTCCCCAAAAGCTAGTTACTTCTTTCTCAGCTATCAGATATGTGGCATATTTTGAAAGACAGAAATTATAGCATCTTTATGGAATGAAGATTAGAAACCAGTAATTTTGTCATAATCTTTTATGATGAGTTTCTGTAGTAGTTAGGATTAAACTGTGTGTGCACAATATAGATTTATTTCTGCAGTCTTTCCTTTGGGAATCATGCAATTATGTGAGGATCCAGCCTGTGCAGTCACAAAGACAAGCTTGAAAATACATCAGGAGGGCTACTGATGTAGTGGAATGTTCTAAACCCACAGGGAATGTTAGACAACACGGCTAAGAACACCCAGCAGTCAGTGGAACAGTTCCAATGGAAACTGTGTTTCTAAACATGTTATTTTTTGGAATCAGAGACAATAGTAGAGCAGAAGATATTTTGTATTGAAAGTGGCAAAATCTGCAGTAAATCCTACTCATCAAAAGAACCCCCTGTACATAAATGCAGATTAGACAGCTGTCCAGGCACATCCCTGCCCATGACTGAGAAATGACTCTGCAGACACTCTTGCTGCAAGAGTGTCTCTGCCCCTCCAAAAACAGCACCCACTGTGCTACTGCACTTGGAGAAAGAGCCTTGCCTTTGGGCTCAGGAATCCAGTTTTTTCTCTGGTGTGGTGGCTGAGTTGCACCATCCTTCTTCTGGAAATATGGCAGATAGTTCTTGTAGCTGCATTTGTAGCTGTTGTCACTGCATTAGTAAGTGTACAAGGAGGAGGCAGGATATACAGCAAAAGCAGGAGGGGAGAATTCCTTGCTGAACTCCTTTTAAAAGGGAAGATTTTTAGGACTTTTTGAATCTGTTATTGAATCAGTCAAAGTTAAAGAAAAATAAAAGGTGGGGAGAAGAAAAAAGCATTCTAGTGTTCTGTTGCTCATACAATATTAATGGATAACTAAATAAATATGAGAGACCTGATCTGTCTGACCTGATCTGCCAAAAAGGACTCAACATGTATGTGAATACCTGGCTACAATTAAAATGATTATTCTTCAGAGAGACACAAATTCCTAGAGGACTCTGACTGAATTTGCTCATTGGGGAGGAAATAGTATTCATTAGGGAGGAATAGACCAAGGCATAATGATCTTTTAAAAAGTAATTTCAAATAATTATTTTAGGTGGGTTTTTCTTTCTTTGTTTGTTGGGTATTATTTACTACTACTACTACTACTACTACTACTACTATTATTATTATCATTATTATTATTATTATTATTATTATTATTATTATTATTATTATTATTATTAATTTTGTAAAGAAATTGTTGGGAATCTTGTGGAAAAATACTACTTACTCAAGCTCTAAATGTTATTTACACAGGAAGTCTTTAGATTGCTCTTTCTGGTAAAAGTAGCAGTGTGAGCTTCCATTTGCTGTGCAAGGATTGACTGAAAAAGTCAATTGTGCTATATAAATAAGAATGATGTGCCTTTTGAAAACATTTCTATTTGTATTCAGTATTTAATGAGTTTAGAATAGATATATTCTCAAATTCCAAATCAAAAATCAAAATTCTAGAATTCCAAATCAAAAATATTTCCCTGTACACTAAAAAAAAAAAATTAAAAAAGGAAGTTAATATCAGTATAACTTTCTTAAACACAATCTACCAACCATCTTGGAGCACATGAAGAGTATATGTTATATAGTACTTCAAGCAAGAATTATTTAAAGAGCTAATGATTCATTTAGATGGGGAAGATAAGAAGTTGCTTGATGTCTGATGATCTGTGAAAAGAACAAGAGAACTTTTTATATGGAGTGGGATATCTTTTAATTGTATTTTTAAAAAAAGTAGAGAAGATGTAGAAACCATAGTTAGTATATTAGAAATTTAATTGGACTTGATCAGACTTGGGTAGCCTTTGAAGAAGATGAGTAAGTGTATCTGTACATAAATGTATTTAGACACAATATACATACATATGCTTACACTTAAATATATGCATGTATATATATGTCTCCAGTATTTAAAATATTTATGCCTACCTCAAGTCTAATGAAGCATAAGATAATTATGAAATCTTTTAGTTAAATGGTATATAATGAATCACTTTGTATTAATACTTAAAGGCTCTGTCATGATGCATACTGCCAAAAGTGTTAGAAATGATATCTTACCAAAAAGGTATGGTATAGACACTTCACTATTACTGAACATGATGAATTCATTTAACTCCAGTTAAGGTATGCTGTGCATTGCTATTTTGTAAAAATAACATTGTAATATGCCATCAAAATACAGTTCACACAGCTAACAGAAAGCTTTTGAAGTCTAAGTGCAAACCTGCATGTAGCTTTTCTACACACATGCAAGTCTGGGTCACACAGGGAGATGTTATATGCAGCCATACCCCTGCACATAGTGCACAGCTGTTCACCTTTGGTATTTATTTGGTAGCCTAAGACTAAAAATAAAAATGTTGAGGAAGAAATTTCAAGTCAAACTAAAATGATAAATAGTCAAAACTACTCAAATTGTAATTTTATTAAAGGTAAACTCTTCTGTTTTGAAGCTTCTTTGCCAAAAGCTTTTCAGATTTTTAGCAACAACTTAATATTCACTGAGGTCCCATATAATCTGATGTATTACATCAGCACTTCCTAAAAGGCTGTTCAGGGAAGTTTGAAGGTGGAAGCCATATTTATACTTCAGGCAATGCAACAAGAAAGTCTGCTTTAGTCCTCTAAATAGTACTTGCAGGAAAGGTGGAAATAAAATAGTTTCTTAACTATTTTTATTTGAATTGAACTAACAAATGTGATACTGTTTGGAGCTTACAGCCTTCATTGTTACTGCAATGTAGCAGTTTAATTTGTTGGTAAATATGTGTCTTATACTATATTTATACTTTTTAGCTTTAATTTGCTTGTGTAACGTGGTTGCAGATGTTAGTTCTGGGCTCTTTGTTCCAAGTACCATATGAATATATAATCATAGGCTAAAGAGACTTAAAATCTCAATAGTCAGAACAGAAAAAAATGTGATGCACTTTTTTTACCACAGGGAATTCAGATGGCAAAGCCTGCTATGATTGAATAGAAAAGAAAGATTCACACTTTGGAAGATTCAAAGAGGGCAAGGGGAAAACTTCAAAGAAAGGTGAGTGACTGTTCAGCTTACTCAGAATGTAAAGCAGTGTTCACCACTGGGTGAAGAGCATTGCTGACTGTGAGGATATCACCAAACTTTGAGTTGTCTAGAGATAACTGGAAGAATTTGCAGCTTCTGTCTAAGAGCTGGTTTTCTGTCTGGAAGATCATTCTGATCCTGATTCTCCAAAGCCTATGTCTTGATTTTGTTTTGGAAAATACTAGCTGTTACATTCATTTTAGACAGGTCATGTGAGTTTTCATATTAATTGTGTAACAAAGAAGAAATAGCTGAGAAATACTACTTTGACCATTTTTTTTTTTTCACTTTCAGTTCATGAAGCATGAGGACAACAATATTGTAATCTAAATGGACTTTGATTTTTTTTTTACATTTTGCAACTGGCAAGTGATTCCAGAACTTTTTATCTTCTCCCTACTGCCTTGCTGCTTGCTACTGAGCCTTAAGCAAGTCTTCCTTCAATTTGGCCATAACAGTGTTGACCTTGGTAATGTGTTTGAAGAAACCCCAAAAGCATATAAAAATAACTACAGTAAGAGAAACTTTTTTTTTTTTTTTTTTTTTTTTTTTGTCAGTATTGCTTGGCACAAAATAGAGATTATCTACTGCATTCTATTCAGGGAATTACTGACAGAATATATTCATAGCTTCATAGAGTCTTACAACAGATCCCTTTTGGGGATACAGTGTCAGAACAAATATCTTTGCTTGGGGCAAGACTGCTTTTTGAACTTCTGGCTTCATTAAAGTTGTGGGTAACAGGAAACTCTCAAAGATACAATTATACATAATAAAGTCCCCAGTGGATTTACTGAAACCCATCATGTTGATAATTAAATTAATGAGGCTTTCAGTTTATTAATTTTTTACTAATGTAAAGTAGATTGATAAAGAATTAAGGTGCTACACACAAGTACATCTATAATGCTACCACATGGTGATCCTGATGGATGAACCTGATAATTTTATCACCCAACTTGTCAGTGACCCCTTGTTCTGCTGATGCAGGTACATCACCTTGTAGTACCCACCAAAAGCTGAATTGTCTTTCAAGTCCCACATATTTAAGTACATAGGGGTTTTTTCACAAACATGTAAATATAGAAATACAAGTGTTGACAAAGCACAACAGGGGGAAGTATAACATTTTGTAACACTTTGTTAAGATTTATTATTTGATGAATGATGGAGAACACATGACTTACGCTGAAAGTGGTGGCAAGCATCAGCACTTTATTATACCCCAGTATACAATCTTTTATACCTTTGTTCTTACATGCATAACCCCTTTAACACTTTGGTGATTGGTGAATACACATCAGCATTCCACGCTTCTTCTCCTTCAATTCTGTTCACCTGTCTTATACAGCTGTGACTTATCAGGGCAAGATTGCCTGCAGCACTATCTCTATTCTCTTACAATCCATTCTTCCACTCCTCCCCCTCTTTTCTTTTAATTACAAAGTTGCAGGATCTCCAAAAAGACATGTTCAACTAAACTGACATTATGACACATACACATATTTCACTTAGGACTAACAGTTATACAAATGTTTAGGCAATTCATCACAGTAAGAACATATGCTTCTGATCCTGGTTCTCAAATATCCCAAGTAGTCTACCTAGCTTTGCTTTCTGATTGCGTCTTTCAACAAGTCAAAGTAATTGTTTTATTTTCTGCATGATATAGATAATCATAGAGACCTTTTAAATTAATTACCTTTCTTCAGAGTCAAGAGTCTCATCTCACTACTTAAGTTTCTCCTCACATATGAAACTATTCTGCGTGTTAAAACCCTCTTGCCACCATGTACTCCATATCCTCCTTCAGACAGGCTGTCTGTATTATTCAAAAAGGAAGACTCAGAGTGAAAATTTACAGTGCCACACCCTTTTCCAATTCATCCTGTGTACCTTTCTCATTAATTTTTAACACTCTCTATTTGTTTGTTTTAGTTTAATTTTAAAACAGTATTTTAAAGATTTGTTTAGATTACCTTCTGAATATATCAAATTCATACAGCACACATCATCAGAATCTTTACACCTATACCTATGGGATAATAACAAAAATTAATAGCTTTAATTCATAAATATAATATAAATATTTCACCAGCAAATAAACATAATAAAACTACTCCATCTCCAGTTCCCACTGTTTCTTTAATAAATTCTCTTGCTCCTTTTTCAGTTTTTGTTGCTTATATCACCTGAAAGTTCAATTCTTCTATCTGTTGAAGCAATGTTCTCTTCAAGTTTGGTCACCTCTTTTTTGTGTGGAGCAGCAGCTCAGCAAGCTTTCGCCTGGACTGGCTGGGGGCCATGCCACAACGTGAAGTCTTTCCACTGCCACTCCCACAGCTCTGCCCCCAGTGTTTCTCTCTCCTGGCCAAGCATCCACTCCAGCCACGCTACGGCTGCTCCTGCTGTGACAGCCACTGCTCCGTGTCCCGCCGCACAGCTACCACACACGCTGGCAGTCCGGGGAACCTGGCACTGCCTCGGGACCCCGCCAGACTGGGTGGGGGGACATGGGGCTCGCTCCACCGCACCTGCAGGGAGCAGCGGGCTGCAGCGCAGGTGAAGGCGTGGCTGGCACTCCCCCATGTTTTAACAAAAAAAGACAATTTTTACTTTTGCTGTCATTCTGTTTCTAAAATAAACTAAGTGCGTAGTGCCTGCTCCTCATATGCAGCACCCTTCTTCTGCAAAATTCATAGCAAAATTATTAGTAATAAAATGTCCAAAATAATTTTTCTTCTCCTGGTATTGGAGTCCCCTTTTCTAAAGTCCCAGCTGCTCACCTGGGGGGCAGTGTCTCATAAGTTGTCCGGACTTTTAGGTTCTCAGGTCAGCCTCTATTGCTTTCAGGCTCTCAGGTCTGCCAGGCTGACATTCTTGTTTTCCGGACATTCAGGCTCTCATTGCCACATGCTTTTCAAGGCTGGGCTCCACCACCAGCTGATCTCAGGTCAGCAGTTCTCTACCTGAATCATGTCGGGCTCACCATTTGATGGAGGACACATGGTTGATGCCGAAAATGGTGGCAGGCAAGCATCAGCACTTCATTATTTCCCAGTACACAGCCTTTCATACCTTTGTTCTTACATGCATAACACCTGTGTGCCCTTTACCCTTTGGTGATTGGTGGGCACAAATCAGCATTCTGTGCTTCTACAATACTGTTCACCTGTCTTATACAGCTGTGACTTACCAGGAGCAAAATTGCCTGCAGCACTATCTCTATTCTCTTACAATCCATTCTCCCACAGACAAAGCCCATGGTAACAGGATTTCAAAGACAGAATTAATTCTTTAGCCTCAAACACTGTCTCTAATTTCAGCTTTTAGCTATGTGACAGCCTTGTCTACAGTTTAATCTCACTACTTTTTTTATTCTGAGAACTACTAAATGCATTTCAGGCATTTGTGGATATAAACGTTATATGCATATAAAATATGCAAAATAGGGTTTGTTGTTTTTACTACACTCTAGTGATAAATTTATTTAAATTATGTGAAGAACAAAGTAACGCTAGTCTCAGAGCCCTTATAATAAAACTAGTAATTTTTAAGAAGAAAAAAATCACTATTGGAATTGAAGTATATGAAGTATAAGATAAAAAGATCACATTTCTGCTGGACTTGCTTTAGACATGGATCTTAAAACTTCTGCAGGTGCAGAGCACAACTGCTTCGGTTTCATGTAACTTCATTGATGGATAGTTGGGCACTCTTTCTTATGTAACAACAATTAAAAAATGTAAAAATTTCTGTATATACTTACTCTGTAATCATTATCATTACACCTTAGAGATTTTCATTAGTTAAAATGGTGAAACATTATCAGAGAAATATGGTAAGAATTTGTTGAGGACTTGTGTATATGTGTGTTGTTGCCTGTGGGTAAAGGCAAGTGCGACCTGGTACAGAGTGAGACCACAACGAACTCACACTATCGTTGGACAAACACACGTGACATCAATATGATGAACGGTGAAGTGCGTTTATTATTTGACGGGCACCGGCTTAAGTACCCGACAGGTGCTTACGTCACCTTACCATGCCGACTGTGATCGGCCAACACTGTGGAGAGGGAGGGGCCCTAACTCCTCGTACACCATGTGATCTTCCGAGCGGTTTTCTAGCTAACCACATTTCCCCCCTCTCCATGAACAATTAAACTTTACAACTCTATTAAACTTGTGTTAGTATCAACTTGTAGAACGTGTTAGTAACAAGGCCTGAACTATTTTAAACATTTAGGTGCAACCACAACTTGTTTTTATAACTTGTGAACTAGTAAACTGAACGAGTGACTGAACTTGCTTAGGATAACTGTCTTTGTTCTAACAGCAAAACATCAATTTTACTAAGACGATTTTTAACAAACTGGGCTATCTTATTGAGCAAACAGTTTCTGTAGAACTCCGTAACAACATCCTAACAAACGAGGAACAATTAACAGTGTAACAACAGTAATGACAATTACAAAACTAGTAATTGAACCAACTTGTGACAACAAGCAGTTTCAATATGAAGGCTCTCGTTTTGAATGAAGTCCCTTCAATTAGTCTTTTGTTCCTTCTTCTTGTAGTCTGTATTTTCTTGTTTTGTTCTGCTACATACTCAGGAGCAGTTTGTCAGGGAATTCAGACCAAGAAACTCAGCACATTTGGGAAATGTGACTCTGTTCTAATCTGGCTTGAGTTGTTGCCTCGCTTGTCTTTGCTGCTTTTTCTCTGCAATACAAAACTCAGATGTCCGGTTAGATTGTTTTGGAACTCACAAAAGATGCTGTATGGATAAATGAAAGGGATACACACACAAGAAATTAATTTTGACATATGTGAAGAATAAAAGGTGTACTTAGAAAAGCGAATTTAATGTAACGACTAACATAGCACATGACTAAAACCTTCTCACTTCTTTGGTTTCAATTTAATACCTTTAATTTTTGGTAGACCACTCCTTTTCCTTTTTTCTCACACTCTGTTTCCCTTTTCTTTTTCCTTCTCTTTCCTTTCCTTCTTGAAGTCTTTGAAGTACTCTACTCTATCACCCCTTGTCTTACCATTAACCAGCTTACACATATCTTCTCTTCACTTGCTTTTTCATCTTCATTGCAACTTCTGGCACTTTTCTACTAACAAAAATTGTAGTTTAACTCATCAAGTTCTGAACTAAAACATACCAAAGTAAAACTCATCATCTGTAAAGTGCTTTTTAAACTGTGAGATAATACTGATCTTTGAACAGAAAACATGGTAAGAAGTATTTAGTAACTTTTAAGACTTATTACTATTAATTAAGCTATTTTTTTTTTTTTTTTTTTTAATAAGGACTGGGGGCTGTAAAGATTGTTGATTAGTACACTTGGCAGTTCCTGCTGAGATGATTGTCTTACAGAAGGAGTAGAGGTGCCCCTTAGTACTTACTGAGGTAGATGTTGCCAGCAGAATTACTTCACCCAGTGGGGCTGATGACTGACTGCTAGCAGAAGCAGCATTATTGGCTGAAAATTTTTATACTGAGCTTAAAATCAATTTCAGTTACAATTCAGTCTTGAATATAACTGAGAGAACAATGGAAAGAACTAGAAGTTAGAATTACTAAAACTTAGAAGATATTATAAAGATTATCTTAGGAGAACTTGAAATTTATACTGTTAACTTAATTGCCTTTTAAACTAAAATACAGAATAAAAATAGAACTAAATTTGACATATGTAAAACAATTTAGCTTCTTAATTTAATACACTCAAATTTGAGACAACGAAAGCAATAATCATATCTTTGAGCTACATAAAATTTACCTAAACTTAACATTATCTAAATATGACAGAAAACCTATTTGGATTAGCACAAGAAACGTGCACCGTTATGTTAATTTGTTGTTCAGAGCAGGCTTGGTAATAGTAATAACAGTTTTTTCCTTTTTCTTCTCCGTTGTTGATGCTTGGGAGCCTTGGCTTTCAAGCCTTCTTGAACCCAGCTTGCTGTAACACGCTTTTGCTTTTGGCAAGAACAGTATCGGTTAAAGTTTTGCTGAAAGTCCCTGTGCTTACAGCTGTGGGCAATGATCACTGGATTTTTGGGATCTACCAGGGAGTAGGTTGGCAGGTTGTTTTCAATTCTCTTGACCGGGAATATTCGTGCCGCTGCTGTTTCGGGTAGGTCAGCGAGCGCTGATTGGACTTTTTCCCAATCTGTCAGAGGCATGGATTTCGTGGAGCCCTTTTTGGTTGCGTGCCATGGGGTTCGGTTCACAAATTGAGTAAAAGTTGCCGGCATAAAATTTGCGTCCGAGTCGGAATCCGAGTCGGAATCCGAATCGGAGCTGGGCTTAGCACGGGAAGGGCATTGTTGTCTATATACAGACTGTCTGTGCCACCTGTCCTGGCTAGGCCTCAGGCCTGCCTCGACCTCACTGTCCGATGGAGAGGAAGTGGAATGGTCGAGGGCTTCCGGCGGACTGTGCCTTTTTCCTGGACTCCGCCCCCTGGATTTTTGGTGGGTGGTGACCGCACCCGCCATGCTCCGCCCCTTTTCTAGGGTTTTCTTGGCCATAAAAGGGAAGGTTTCGGGGCCCACTGTCTGATTGGCCTCTGGTCCCCCCTCCCAGTTAGAGGCCACGCCCCCCTCCCCGTGGTCTGGGCCGCGCATGTCTGTGGCGGGAATCGGCCGTTGGCCCCGCCCCTCCCGCTCCCCTTCGGCGCCATTTTGTGGGGCATAGGGTGGTGGTCTTATTTTTATTTCGTCCTTATCAAAATCATTTGCGCTATCATCAGGGAATGGGGAGCTATTGCGCTGGGGAAGTGGGTCTGGGTTAGTACTCGGTGCGGGGGTCGAGGTTGGAGAGAGGGATCGCGACGGCGAAAGGTTGTTAGTGTCCGACCGCGAATCCGCGATTGCAAAACTGTCACCCGCAACGGTTTGAGTCGCGGCTCCCACGCCCAATTTCGGAACGGCTCTTAAACATTGCTGGGCTGCCTTCCAAGTTTCTTGCTCTTCTAGAGCCTTCTGCAGAGCAGTTTTAACTTTGCCCCAGCTTTTGAGGCACTTGCTCGAGCCGGACGCAATAACGTCCTCGGCAAGAGCAGCCGTGCACCTGCCCCAACACTCTGAATGCAGAATGTCGACAGGGCGATCAATAACATTTAGCATTAACAACCGCCTAATAGCAGTAGTAAAATCAGATACTTTACAGGGAATTCCCCACTGCGTATGAATTTCTGAAATTACCTTCCCGAGACTCTCCATCCCGGTCGTACTGGGAGCGTCCTCCCCACCGAAGTCAGTCCTGCTGCTCCGGTCGTCTCCTCCTCCAGCGTGCTTCCCGTCGCCCGCCGCTCAAACCCGTGTGCCGGGGAGCAGACCGGGTTTCAGCGCCACTATGTTGCCTGTGGGTTAAGGCAAGTGCGACCTGGTACAGAGTGAGACCACGACGAACTCACACTATCGTTGGACAAACACACGTGACATCAATATGATGAACGGTGAAGTGCGTTTATTATTTGACGGGCACCGGCTTAAGTACCCGACAGGTGCTTACGTCACCTTACCATGCCGACTGTGATCGGCCAACACTGTGGAGAGGGAGGGGCCCTAACTCCTCGTACACCATGTGATCTTCCGAGCGGTTTTCTAGCTAACCACATTTCCCCCCTCTCCATGAACAATTAAACTTTACAACTCTATTAAACTTGTGTTAGTATCAACTTGTAGAACGTGTTAGTAACAAGGCCTGAACTATTTTAAACATTTAGGTGCAACCACAACTTGTTTTTATAACTTGTGAACTAGTAAACTGAACGAGTGACTGAACTTGCTTAGGATAACTGTCTTTGTTCTAACAGCAAAACATCAATTTTACTAAGACGATTTTTAACAAACTGGGCTATCTTATTGAGCAAACAGTTTCTGTAGAACTCCGTAACAACATCCTAACAAACGAGGAACAATTAACAGTGTAACAACAGTAATGACAATTACAAAACTAGTAATTGAACCAACTTGTGACAACAAGCAGTTTCAATATGAAGGCTCTCGTTTTGAATGAAGTCCCTTCAATTAGTCTTTTGTTCCTTCTTCTTGTAGTCTGTATTTTCTTGTTTTGTTCTGCTACATACTCAGGAGCAGTTTGTCAGGGAATTCAGACCAAGAAACTCAGCACATTTGGGAAATGTGACTCTGTTCTAATCTGGCTTGAGTTGTTGCCTCGCTTGTCTTTGCTGCTTTTTCTCTGCAATACAAAACTCAGATGTCCGGTTAGATTGTTTTGGAACTCACAAAAGATGCTGTATGGATAAATGAAAGGGATACACACACAAGAAATTAATTTTGACATATGTGAAGAATAAAAGGTGTACTTAGAAAAGCGAATTTAATGTAACGACTAACATAGCACATGACTAAAACCTTCTCACTTCTTTGGTTTCAATTTAATACCTTTAATTTTTGGTAGACCACTCCTTTTCCTTTTTTCTCACACTCTGTTTCCCTTTTCTTTTTCCTTCTCTTTCCTTTCCTTCTTGAAGTCTTTGAAGTACTCTACTCTATCACCCCTTGTCTTACCATTAACCAGCTTACACATATCTTCTCTTCACTTGCTTTTTCATCTTCATTGCAACTTCTGGCACTTTTCTACTAACAAAAATTGTAGTTTAACTCATCAAGTTCTGAACTAAAACATACCAAAGTAAAACTCATCATCTGTAAAGTGCTTTTTAAACTGTGAGATAATACTGATCTTTGAACAGAAAACATGGTAAGAAGTATTTAGTAACTTTTAAGACTTATTACTATTAATTAAGCTATTTTTTTTTTTTTTTTTTTTAATAAGGACTGGGGGCTGTAAAGATTGTTGATTAGTACACTTGGCAGTTCCTGCTGAGATGATTGTCTTACAGAAGGAGTAGAGGTGCCCCTTAGTACTTACTGAGGTAGATGTTGCCAGCAGAATTACTTCACCCAGTGGGGCTGATGACTGACTGCTAGCAGAAGCAGCATTATTGGCTGAAAATTTTTATACTGAGCTTAAAATCAATTTCAGTTACAATTCAGTCTTGAATATAACTGAGAGAACAATGGAAAGAACTAGAAGTTAGAATTACTAAAACTTAGAAGATATTATAAAGATTATCTTAGGAGAACTTGAAATTTATACTGTTAACTTAATTGCCTTTTAAACTAAAATACAGAATAAAAATAGAACTAAATTTGACATATGTAAAACAATTTAGCTTCTTAATTTAATACACTCAAATTTGAGACAACGAAAGCAATAATCATATCTTTGAGCTACATAAAATTTACCTAAACTTAACATTATCTAAATATGACAGAAAACCTATTTGGATTAGCACAGGAAACGTGCACCGTTATGTTAATTTGTTGTTCAGAGCAGGCTTGGTAATAGTAATAACAGTTTTTTCCTTTTTCTTCTCCGTTGTTGATGCTTGGGAGCCTTGGCTTTCAAGCCTTCTTGAACCCAGCTTGCTGTAACACGCTTTTGCTTTTGGCAAGAACAGTATCGGTTAAAGTTTTGCTGAAAGTCCCTGTGCTTACAGCTGTGGGCAATGATCACTGGATTTTTGGGATCTACCAGGGAGTAGGTTGGCAGGTTGTTTTCAATTCTCTTGACCGGGAATATTCGTGCCGCTGCTGTTTCGGGTAGGTCAGCGAGCGCTGATTGGACTTTTTCCCAATCTGTCAGAGGCATGGATTTCGTGGAGCCCTTTTTGGTTGCGTGCCATGGGGTTCGGTTCACAAATTGAGTAAAAGTTGCCGGCATAAAATTTGCGTCCGAGTCGGAATCCGAGTCGGAATCCGAATCGGAGCTGGGCTTAGCACGGGAAGGGCATTGTTGTCTATATACAGACTGTCTGTGCCACCTGTCCTGGCTAGGCCTCAGGCCTGCCTCGACCTCACTGTCCGATGGAGAGGAAGTGGAATGGTCGAGGGCTTCCGGCGGACTGTGCCTTTTTCCTGGACTCCGCCCCCTGGATTTTTGGTGGGTGGTGACCGCACCCGCCATGCTCCGCCCCTTTTCTAGGGTTTTCTTGGCCATAAAAGGGAAGGTTTCGGGGCCCACTGTCTGATTGGCCTCTGGTCCCCCCTCCCAGTTAGAGGCCACGCCCCCCTCCCCGTGGTCTGGGCCGCGCATGTCTGTGGCGGGAATCGGCCGTTGGCCCCGCCCCTCCCGCTCCCCTTCGGCGCCATTTTGTGGGGCATAGGGTGGTGGTCTTATTTTTATTTCGTCCTTATCAAAATCATTTGCGCTATCATCAGGGAATGGGGAGCTATCGCGCTGGGGAAGTGGGTCTGGGTTAGTACTCGGTGCGGGGGTCGAGGTTGGAGAGAGGGATCGCGACGGCGAAAGGTTGTTAGTGTCCGACCGCGAATCCGCGATTGCAAAACTGTCACCCGCAACGGTTTGAGTCGCGGCTCCCACGCCCAATTTCGGAACGGCTCTTAAACATTGCTGGGCTGCCTTCCAAGTTTCTTGCTCTTCTAGAGCCTTCTGCAGAGCAGTTTTAACTTTGCCCCAGCTTTTGAGGCACTTGCTCGAGCCGGACGCAATAACGTCCTCGGCAAGAGCAGCCGTGCACCTGCCCCAACACTCTGAATGCAGAATGTCGACAGGGCGATCAATAACATTTAGCATTAACAACCGCCTAATAGCAGTAGTAAAATCAGATACTTTACAGGGAATTCCCCACTGCGTATGAATTTCTGAAATTACCTTCCCGAGACTCTCCATCCCGGTCGTACTGGGAGCGTCCTCCCCACCGAAGTCAGTCCTGCTGCTCCGGTCGTCTCCTCCTCCAGCGTGCTTCCCGTCGCCCGCCGCTCAAACCCGTGTGCCGGGGAGCAGACCGGGTTTCAGCGCCACTATGTTGCCTGTGGGTTAAGGCAAGTGCGACCTGGTACAGAGTGAGACCACGACGAACTCACACTATCGTTGGACAAACACACGTGACATCAATATGATGAACGGTGAAGTGCGTTTATTATTTGACGGGCACCGGCTTAAGTACCCGACAGGTGCTTACGTCACCTTACCATGCCGACTGTGATCGGCCAACACTGTGGAGAGGGAGGGGCCCTAACTCCTCGTACACCATGTGATCTTCCGAGCGGTTTTCTAGCTAACCACATTTCCCCCCTCTCCATGAACAATTAAACTTTACAACTCTATTAAACTTGTGTTAGTATCAACTTGTAGAACGTGTTAGTAACAAGGCCTGAACTATTTTAAACATTTAGGTGCAACCACAACTTGTTTTTATAACTTGTGAACTAGTAAACTGAACGAGTGACTGAACTTGCTTAGGATAACTGTCTTTGTTCTAACAGCAAAACATCAATTTTACTAAGACGATTTTTAACAAACTGGGCTATCTTATTGAGCAAACAGTTTCTGTAGAACTCCGTAACAACATCCTAACAAACGAGGAACAATTAACAGTGTAACAACAGTAATGACAATTACAAAACTAGTAATTGAACCAACTTGTGACAACAAGCAGTTTCAATATGAAGGCTCTCGTTTTGAATGAAGTCCCTTCAATTAGTCTTTTGTTCCTTCTTCTTGTAGTCTGTATTTTCTTGTTTTGTTCTGCTACATACTCAGGAGCAGTTTGTCAGGGAATTCAGACCAAGAAACTCAGCACATTTGGGAAATGTGACTCTGTTCTAATCTGGCTTGAGTTGTTGCCTCGCTTGTCTTTGCTGCTTTTTCTCTGCAATACAAAACTCAGATGTCCGGTTAGATTGTTTTGGAACTCACAAAAGATGCTGTATAGATAAATGAAAGGGATACACACACAAGAAATTAATTTTGACATATGTGAAGAATAAAAGGTGTACTTAGAAAAGCGAATTTAATGTAACGACTAACATAGCACATGACTAAAACCTTCTCACTTCTTTGGTTTCAATTTAATACCTTTAATTTTTGGTAGACCACTCCTTTTCCTTTTTTCTCACACTCTGTTTCCCTTTTCTTTTTCCTTCTCTTTCCTTTCCTTCTTGAAGTCTTTGAAGTACTCTACTCTATCACCCCTTGTCTTACCATTAACCAGCTTACACATATCTTCTCTTCACTTGCTTTTTCATCTTCATTGCAACTTCTGGCACTTTTCTACTAACAAAAATTGTAGTTTAACTCATCAAGTTCTGAACTAAAACATACCAAAGTAAAACTCATCATCTGTAAAGTGCTTTTTAAACTGTGAGATAATACTGATCTTTGAACAGAAAACATGGTAAGAAGTATTTAGTAACTTTTAAGACTTATTACTATTAATTAAGCTATTTTTTTTTTTTTTTTTTTTAATAAGGACTGGGGGCTGTAAAGATTGTTGATTAGTACACTTGGCAGTTCCTGCTGAGATGATTGTCTTACAGAAGGAGTAGAGGTGCCCCTTAGTACTTACTGAGGTAGATGTTGCCAGCAGAATTACTTCACCCAGTGGGGCTGATGACTGACTGCTAGCAGAAGCAGCATTATTGGCTGAAAATTTTTATACTGAGCTTAAAATCAATTTCAGTTACAATTCAGTCTTGAATATAACTGAGAGAACAATGGAAAGAACTAGAAGTTAGAATTACTAAAACTTAGAAGATATTATAAAGATTATCTTAGGAGAACTTGAAATTTATACTGTTAACTTAATTGCCTTTTAAACTAAAATACAGAATAAAAATAGAACTAAATTTGACATATGTAAAACAATTTAGCTTCTTAATTTAATACACTCAAATTTGAGACAACGAAAGCAATAATCATATCTTTGAGCTACATAAAATTTACCTAAACTTAACATTATCTAAATATGACAGAAAACCTATTTGGATTAGCACAGGAAACGTGCACCGTTATGTTAATTTGTTGTTCAGAGCAGGCTTGGTAATAGTAATAACAGTTTTTTCCTTTTTCTTCTCCGTTGTTGATGCTTGGGAGCCTTGGCTTTCAAGCCTTCTTGAACCCAGCTTGCTGTAACACGCTTTTGCTTTTGGCAAGAACAGTATCGGTTAAAGTTTTGCTGAAAGTCCCTGTGCTTACAGCTGTGGGCAATGATCACTGGATTTTTGGGATCTACCAGGGAGTAGGTTGGCAGGTTGTTTTCAATTCTCTTGACCGGGAATATTCGTGCCGCTGCTGTTTCGGGTAGGTCAGCGAGCGCTGATTGGACTTTTTCCCAATCTGTCAGAGGCATGGATTTCGTGGAGCCCTTTTTGGTTGCGTGCCATGGGGTTCGGTTCACAAATTGAGTAAAAGTTGCCGGCATAAAATTTGCGTCCGAGTCGGAATCCGAGTCGGAATCCGAATCGGAGCTGGGCTTAGCACGGGAAGGGCATTGTTGTCTATATACAGACTGTCTGTGCCACCTGTCCTGGCTAGGCCTCAGGCCTGCCTCGACCTCACTGTCCGATGGAGAGGAAGTGGAATGGTCGAGGGCTTCCGGCGGACTGTGCCTTTTTCCTGGACTCCGCCCCCTGGATTTTTGGTGGGTGGTGACCGCACCCGCCATGCTCCGCCCCTTTTCTAGGGTTTTCTTGGCCATAAAAGGGAAGGTTTCGGGGCCCACTGTCTGATTGGCCTCTGGTCCCCCCTCCCAGTTAGAGGCCACGCCCCCCTCCCCGTGGTCTGGGCCGCGCATGTCTGTGGCGGGAATCGGCCGTTGGCCCCGCCCCTCCCGCTCCCCTTCGGCGCCATTTTGTGGGGCATAGGGTGGTGGTCTTATTTTTATTTCGTCCTTATCAAAATCATTTGCGCTATCATCAGGGAATGGGGAGCTATCGCGCTGGGGAAGTGGGTCTGGGTTAGTACTCGGTGCGGGGGTCGAGGTTGGAGAGAGGGATCGCGACGGCGAAAGGTTGTTAGTGTCCGACCGCGAATCCGCGATTGCAAAACTGTCACCCGCAACGGTTTGAGTCGCGGCTCCCACGCCCAATTTCGGAACGGCTCTTAAACATTGCTGGGCTGCCTTCCAAGTTTCTTGCTCTTCTAGAGCCTTCTGCAGAGCAGTTTTAACTTTGCCCCAACTTTTGAGGCACTTGCTCGAGCCGGACGCAATAACGTCCTCGGCAAGAGCAGCCGTGCACCTGCCCCAACACTCTGAATGCAGAATGTCGACAGGGCGATCAATAACATTTAGCATTAACAACCGCCTAATAGCAGTAGTAAAATCAGATACTTTACAGGGAATTCCCCACTGCGTATGAATTTCTGAAATTACCTTCCCGAGACTCTCCATCCCGGTCGTACTGGGAGCGTCCTCCCCACCGAAGTCAGTCCTGCTGCTCCGGTCGTCTCCTCCTCCAGCGTGCTTCCCGTCGCCCGCCGCTCAAACCCGTGTGCCGGGGAGCAGACCGGGTTTCGGCGCCACTATGTTGCCTGTGGGTTAAGGCAAGTGCGACCTGGTACAGAGTGAGACCACGACGAACTCACACTATCGTCGGACAAACACACGTGACATCAATATGATGAACGGTGAAGTGCGTTTATTATTTGACGGGCACCGGCTTAAGTACCCGACAGGTGCTTATGTCACCTTACCATGCCGACTGTGATCGGCCAACACTGTGGAGAGGGAGGGGCCCTAACTCCTCGTACACCGCGTGATCTTCCGAGCGGTTTTCTAGCTAACCACAGTGTGTTTTCTGTTTATACATTTCTAATAACCTGAAAAGGAAATTTCTATTTCTTTTGAAACGCATGCCAGCTGAATGCATGAAACACATAGAAAGACATGAGAAAGCCAGTAAAAAGTCTAGGTGGTAAAACATGGTGCCTTTATCTCTGATCACAAGTGAATAGCTAACTGATTTTCCATATTATCCACATACTGGAGCACCTTGAGTGCCCAGAGAAGGGCGACAAGGCTGGTGCTGGGTTTGGAACACAGATCCTACAAGGAACAGCTAAGGGATCTGAGGTTGTTGAGCCTGAAGAAACGGAGGCGCAGGGAAGACCTTATCAGTCTGTAGAACTACCTGAAAGAAGGGTGCAGTCAGGTGGGGGTTGGTCTTTTCTCCCAGGGAAGAGTCACTGATAGGACAAGAGGATGCAGGCTTAAGGTGTCCCAGGAGAAATTTAGGCTGGACATTAGGAAAAAGTTCTTCACTGAAAGAGTGATTGGGTACTGAAATGGGCTGCCCAGGGAGGTGGTGGAGTCACTGTCTCTGGAGGTGTTTAAAAAAGACACTGGATGTGGCACCTGGTGCCATGGTTTAATTGATAAAATTGTGTTCGGTCGTAGATTGGACTTGATGATCTCAAAGGTGTTTTCCAACCTAGTTAGTTCTGTGATTTGATGATTCTGTAATTTTAAGTCACCATTTCACAACTTACTTTGATCACAAAGGTTAGGGTCAGGATCTGCTTACATCCTGTCACATCTTTTCTTAAAGGCAAATGTTAGATTGCCAGAAAAAAAAATTTAGAAATTGCAAAGCATATGCATTTATTGAACTTATTTTTACTATTAATATTGTATTAAAATTACAATAATTTGCCAGGATGTTACTTAATCTTTTTGGGAATGTATTCTATCATATCACACGTATGTGTATTTGTGAGTGCAACTGGGACTCTAATAATTCACTACTACAAATCAGGTGCCTGGATGCTATAAACATTTAGGAAGAAACTAAAGTTAAATTTGCCAGATTTACGATTTTGAAATCAAACTTTTAAAAAATTATTTGGTTTATGAATTACCTGTCCTTCACAATAGTGAAGAGGTATCTTCTATGATCACCCAGTAAAACAGAATTTATATAAACTTTTAAAATTTATCAATGGGTATTTAAAGGTCCTGAAAGGCTACATTGATTTAAATTACTTTCTCTTGAAAATTGAGGGTCAGTATCTGTTTTCTGGAAGTCATATTTCTAGATCATCCTCCACAAAACAATGATACTGACAGTGTTGGTGCTATAAAGTATTCTTGAAGTCTGTGTGATTGCAAGCAAATCTGATGTCAACATAAGGTATTTGGTCCCCAGAAAATTTTCACCTTAAAGGGTAACCTGCATGGCCTTTTGGAGGAACAAATAGAAGTGAAGCAGTATTTAGTTAAAAGGCTTAATGGAACACTAAGATCTTTATGGCAACTGAGAAGATGTTCTCAGAACTACGTTTTAACTGCAAAAAAGGTATCAGACATTTGATGAGTATTTCTCTTCCCTATATTACCTTTCTTAGTGGCTGGCCTCAAGTGAAACAAAGACCTCAGAATAAATTTTTTATAACTCTCACTCAGTTCATACTTTTAAGTAATCTGAAAGCCAGAAGTGACATATTTTGCAGGTGGAAATAGCATTGAAATTGAATGGGAGTTGTATTATTACTCTTTAATTTGGTAAAGCCCTAGAAAGTATTAAAGACATGTTTGTTATTGCAGCAACTAGAAAGGAGAGAGTATTGTATAAGGTGGAGTTTGAGCATTCTAGACTGATCAGGCTGTGCATTTCAGTGCAGAAGCTGTGGCAGAAAAATTATATTTAGCTTTTTCTTATGTCCAAAGAAGTAAATAATGAAAGCACTGGTTAATGTAAGTCACTGAGCTATTGGTTTGCCTGATGCTTGTTTTCTTTGCTCTAAGGGAAAAAGTTCTCATTAATACTTTTACATTTTAAGACACAAATATATTTGTATGTATATACATACATCAATGCAAACATAAATATATGACCAATCCTGACTGCACCTTTGCCAAAAGAACTGTAAAATTAAAAACTGACAGTAGAGCACAGCAATGCTCTGTAATATTTCTCAGCCCATCCTCAGGCTAAAAAAAGGTATATGTTTCTTCTCAGAGTGAAACTAGACCAAATAATGTTCATTTATTTATAAAATTTATTCTACCTAATGTTCCCTTCTAATTATTCACCAGAAAGAAATTTTCAGTGAAGTAATAGCTATTGAAAACAAAAGATAAAATGTCCTAAATAGGTAAGGTTTTGTTGGTAAGACGTGTTTACAACTCTAAAGTGGTTTTTTCCAAGCTATATTCATAACAGAATTCAGGAGAATTCAGGGAATTTTTCACTTAGAAGACCCAAGCCAAGGAAACCATAGCATTGCTCCATTATTCCATTTAGTTCAGTGGTCACCTGAGCTGTGAACAGGACAGTTTTGAATTGTTACTCTGAATGAGCAACTCAGCTATTGGATTAAACATAGCTTTTCAATTAGTTGCTGTAAAAAGTCTAATCAAGAAAAATAAAAGTAATAATAACCTGACAGAAATAAAGTAAGGAATGACATTTTCTAAGGTGTCATGGTGCAGCTAGAGCAGGGATAGGGAAACCTACAACTCCTGGAGTAGGAAGCACCTTCATACTACAGCAGGCATGTTACAGTTTTTGCTTTTCTGCATCTAGTTTGAGCTCTGAGAAATTCAGCTAAATTTGCAATGGCAGCAGAGCATGCCCATAGTAGTACTGCAGCCTATGTGTTTTCTCAGTCACCACAACATCAATGTCAAGTAGCAGTGTTTAGCAGCTTGAGGATGCTGGAAGCTTTAGTGGCAGAATGAATATGAAAAATTGACAGAAAATGTCTTCTGTATCCTATTCTTTCCTGAACTGCACTGTCATCCTGCTGAAGGATCCCTACTCTCCCACAGTTAAAAAGCATTTAAAAAATTTATTTTTCATTAACTCCTTTTCTGTCCCTTGTTGACTGCATAGGGTCTAACTGAAGAGCTTTTTTTGAAACCTCAAAGCAAAAAGAAGTGAAATTATTACGTTTTTTGCCTTGGCATTTTAACAGTCTTTTGGTATCTAAATAACCTCATAAAATTTATCTGTCTCTGAAATTAGCTTATAAGTAATACAAACACAAGTTAGCAAAAATCTTTAAGATTGTCACAAATTCTTTAAAAATTTACAACTTTTAGTTTCTAGGCATCCTTATCTACATCTCAGATGAAAATCTAATGAGACAATCATTGTTTAATATAACTGTCGTGGCAAATATAATTTCCTTCTCTTTTTGACTGAAACTGGACTCCAGAAGGGGGTGACAATGGGAAATAATTTATACTTGAACCTATGAATAATCTAACATTCATTACACAAAGATGACAAAGTGTAAAGAGAAGTACATTTGTCTTACCAATCCATGTTTTTGTGGTATTTTAAGGACTTTTATATGAGTTAAGGGTATTTTTGTTTTGTTTTGTTTTGTTTTGTTTGTTTGTTTGTTTGGTTGGTTTGGTTTGGTTTGGTTTGGTTTGGTTTGGTTTTTTTTTTGGTTTTTTTTTTGTTTTTTTTTTGTTTTTTTTTTTGTTTTTTATGTTGGGCTTGATTGTTTTTAATTTGTTTATTTTCTTATAGGCTTGAAGTTTCTGGTCATTGATAGTACACATTCTTCATTGTAAATGTCATAAAAAGTGACTACAATATGTTTTGGTCTTGATAGCCAGAGAATTCTCTGAAGTTTTATCTAGGTCTCACACAAGTAACTTTTCTTGATTAGAGGAATAAGAAATTTCTTAGTCACAGTGGCCAGCCCCCTCTCAGTAAAGACTTTTCTGAATCTCCAGCATGAGCTTCTCCTCATGTAGCTTAATTCTGTTTCCTCTTGTCCTATTGCTGCTCACCAGAGAGAGCAGATCAGCAGCTCCCCCTTTGTGGCAGTCCAGAGTATTCCTCTGGCTTCCCTGGGAGGTTTAAGACCCCCCTGGTGGGGTCCCCAAAAACCTCAAATTAGACCCAGGTGTTTCAGGGGCTGGATTTTGCTCCTTGGAACATTTTGCCAACATTGAGAGAAGAAATGCAAGCTGCAAAAATAAATAGAGTGTAAATTGGATTGTTAGAATGTAGAATAAGTAGATTTCTAGAATGCTTATATTAAGGGCCTCGCGGCCAACGAGGAGAATTTGGGGCGTGAATACTTCTTCCTCCTTCTTCTCCGTGTCATCCATGCTGGGTGACATGCTGGCACTTTTAGATTGGATGGGAACAAAGCTGGACCATGTTATAAGACTGAAGTGTATTGGGAGTCAAGTGTAAATATGAAATATGTAATTTAGAGTATAAAAGATAAGTCCTGCCTTTCTCAGGCAGATTCTGCCCTGGACGTCTGGCAAGCAGACTGCTGTTCACTGGACAAAGCATTCCTGAGATAAGAAATAATAAACAACCATGAAAACCTCTAAGAACAGCCTCCTGCAGTCTCTCATTGGCAGGCATCGGAAAGAGCTGGGTTCCAAACCACCTGCATGTCCTCCTGAGGTGATCTCAGGTCTAAGGAGACACCTCAGGCAGTGACACCCTTGGCTATAAGCCTTGTGAAAAATGCAGACTGCCATAAGGTCATCCCTCAGCTTTCTCCAAGCTGAACCAGCCAAGTCACCTCAGCTACTCCTCTGAATTGTTGTCCTCGAGGCCTTTCACCACCTTGGTCACCTCCTGTGAACACACCCTGACAGCCTGCTGTCCTTACATTGAGCTGCCTGCAGCCTCACACAGGACTCGAGGTGGGGCTGCACCAGCACAGGGTGGTGTGGGACAGTCACCTCCCTTGTCCAGCTGCCCATGCTGTGTCTGATCCCAGGACAGGCTGTCTCTCCTGGCTGCCAGGACAGACAATGCACTCGTTTTCAACTTGCCATCTGCCCAAGATCCCAGAACTCTTTCCATGGGACTGGTCTCCAATTTTCCATGCCCCCATTTGGACATAAAATAAAGATTTCTCCACCCCAGGCAGAGAGCCCTGCTCTAATTTCATATGGCTGTTGATTGTCCAGCTCTGTAGTCTACTGTGATCTCTCTGTAAGGCCCCTCCACCCCTCAAGAGAATCCACAGCTCCTCCCAGTTACTAAAGTAATGCACCTTTGATTCCTGTGTCCAGATAATTTATAAAAGCATGCTCCCCAGGGAAAAGGTCACAGCACCAGCCTGAGTTAAAGAGCATTTGAGCAATGCTCTGGGGCATATGGTGTGACATGTGCTGTGCAGCGCCAAGAGTTGGACTTTGATAATCCTTGGGAGTCCCTTCCAGCTTAGCTGATTCTGTGATTCTATGCACTGACCCCAAAATTGACCCCTGGGGAACTGGCACCAGCCAGATGTAACTTTGTGTGCTACTGTTTGTAAAGGAATACTTTATAAAAACTGACCAAAACCAACCAACCAAACTAAAACAACAACAGCAAACCCCTACAACTTCTCTCCTCACCCCCTCCCATCACCACTGCTTACTTTTAATTATTTAGGAGTATAATATAATACATGCCTGAAACATGGTCAGCCTGGAAGGTCTTGCTAGTATGTAAAGCTATTGGGACACAGGGAAGTTGGATTCTGAAGCTGCTTTTCTGCAATACATATAACTTAGAAGGTCTGGCTACTGCCAGAAATTTTGCAAAAGTTGATTTTGTTTTGTTTTGTTTTGCTGTCTTTTCTGTTGTATTTCCAGAATGTGTGTTTAGCCTCTTGGGCCATCTTTTGCGAAGAAAAGAAAAGAGTTGCATCCTCTTTATCCACAAGCACTCTCTGAGCACTTCTCTGTGTAACAAAATCCTGCTATTTCAGATTCTCAGTATTTTCACTAAGTGGAAATTTTATATATATATAAATAAACTGGAAAATTTTATAACTCTAATGGAACAATTTTTATATTCAACAGTGCATTTTTGTGTTCAATTTATCTTTTGTAACTGGAAGATGAGGGATTCCAAGGATGGCTTTTATGCCATCTACATGTGAAAGTATTTTTTCCTGTCTAAGCTCCTCTAGAACAACTTACACCTTCAGATGACTTATCCAGACTACTGGAGTCATCAGGATTTTATGTCCATGCATTCATATTTTAAAAGGGAAATGTCAATATAATGATGTTTTATGATTTTTGTAGCACTCCCTAAAATTATCTGCTGCTCTTCTTTCATCTCTCTTATTGACAGTGTAACTTTAACTTGACAATACATTTTTTCCTTTGCATTGTATTTTTTGATTGCATTTTTAATGTTAAGATTTCTTTGAATCAAAAACATTCTTTTTCTGCTTACTAGACAGCAATTTCCTATTAGGTATTTGGAAAAAAAAAAAAATCCTCAGACTAATGTTTTATCTCTTCTACATTTCATTTCAACATTACAAATTTTAAAATTTTAATTTAATAAAAATGTTTGTGTGTAACAATTGCACAACCAATTAATGACACTAAATTAAGCACATAAAATGACTGAATCAGGTTGCAGAA
Organism: Oenanthe melanoleuca; assembly: GCF_029582105.1. Lineage (NCBI taxonomy): Eukaryota > Metazoa > Chordata > Aves > Passeriformes > Muscicapidae > Oenanthe > Oenanthe melanoleuca. The sequence continues at coordinate 41,277,453 of NC_079362.1, forward strand.
GGCCTTATCCAAAATGGCCTTGGACAGCAAGGGGATAACATTGTCTGCAATGTATCTGCCATATATAAGAAAAAAATTTAATTGCTTTTCTATAAATAGACTCCTTAATTAATTTTTGAAATTAATTTGAATAAAAGTAAGAATCTTAAATGAAGAATTTCCACTGTTCCTTAAAAGAATTTGGAAAAAAAAGATTGGGAAAACCAATAAAAATATATGGTTGTGGAAAAACTGTGATGAGATGTTTGATGTGAAATAAAATACAAAATATAAATTTTTGAAGTGACTTCAATAAAAACAAAGTTAGGCTATTTGTCCCTTGATTATTATTTAATTTCAATTCATAAGCTTTGTGACCAGAAATACAGACTGCTGTTTTTCAAGTGATTTTGAAAGAACAGTAAAAAGGTTTCTTCCAGATAGTTTCATCAAAGCCAAGTTTCACAGCTCAAAGCCATCACTACTTAGTACAGTATCATAATGCTATTTATATATATATAGTTATTTATATGTACACCGTGGATAATCATGTGGTAATCTATGTACAAAAGAGCATCATTTTTTAAGAACATATGTTGTGGTGGTGCCCACCTTTTACTCCTATGTATTCTCTATACCATGGAGAATCCAAGAGCAGAGGCCCTTTTTGCCATCCGCTAAACATTTAATGTGATTGACAAATCAGAAAATGTTAAATGGTAAGACAGCTATAAAGACTTTTTAATCTCCAATAACAGCAGGATACTAACAGAAGAGCTAAGAATACCGGGGGGGAGAAAAGGCACAAAAAAAAAGGGAAAAAGCCCCATTGATTTGTTGACAGAGGCCTAGCAGCTGTCACAGTAAACCGTGGTTCTCTTGCACTTAATCAATGCCACCCTCCAAACAAATCACTCCTCAGCCCAGATGAAAAGCAATCAAGAGGAACACCTTCATAAGCATGAAGCTTGCTAGATGGAGTTCAATGAAGTGTGTCTTTAAGCTTGGGAACTCCAAGTGTGATCTATGACCCAAAAGCTAATGACAAATTTTAACCCTTTTGAAGAAGGTAACAAATAATTGTCCCTTTTACAAACAGATTATATGGTTACATCTTCATCAATAATTTTTGGAAAATACTATGTGCATCATTGATGTGCAGTCTTTTCTTTCTCTGTGATAGGGTCACTAGCAATTACGATTTTCTCTCCCAATGAGCAACTATTTTAAATGTATTTTATTTTTGTGGAGGACAGCACAGGAAAAAATGACTAATTTTAAGCCTTATACAATGCTTACAAAGAATTTCTAAAGGACTAAACTATGCTTTTCTGTTCTTTTCGTTGGAGATTAAAAGTGAAATGTGCTGAGAACTTAAAAAAAACCCTATTATAGCATTATTTCCAAGAGGAAGTCTAAACACTGCTCTTGCCTGGCAGTAGATTGCTTGACAGCCTGCACTAGCTTACATTTCATTTTAGTTTTATGATTTTTTTTTAATTGACGAAACAGAGGTTAAAATAGAATCTAGAATTATGCTGTTGATTTCATTCACATGAGACAGTAACTCAGACAGAGGGGCTTTATTTTACAGTTCACTGAAGGAAATGACTTCATCAGCAGTCCTCATGGCATGCCACCAACAGAGTGCACTGTCATATGCTCAATACTTCTACCACTTAGATCTTTTACAGTACTATTGTTATGGTACTCATGTATTATATTATAAATGTGCTAGGAACTTTTTCCATGTTAAATTAATACTGCATTTTTGAAAGAAGTTATTATTTTTTTATTGATAGCTAGAAAATAGATTGTGCAACACATTGTATTTCTGATACAAATGGTGGAATGGAAATAAGCTCTTTTTTATTAGTCTTGTCTCATGCTGAATATTTCTGTTAGTATGTAAAGTCCTTTGCTGCTTGACAATTGGCACTATCCCAGCTGCTCACATGTCAGCAGCCAGTAAACATGCTGCTATTGATGTGTACTTGGATCCTTTCAGAATGATACAACTGACCTTTTAATTTAATTTATAGTCTATTGGACAGCACATATTTCCTGCCTAAGGGTCTAGCTTATCTCTCATGTAGTTGGTGGAAATTGACATTTCACTACTTCGCAGGTTAACCTAATGTTAATTAAAGCATGAGGGTGCACTCATCCTTAGTATTTTCATGGAATTCATGCTATTCTAAAATCAGGCTGTTACAAAATATGAATGCATATTTGAATTCAAAGGTCAGACTACTGAATATGAATGCCAATTAGGTGGTACATATATAGCTAAGTTGTCATGATTTAGGAATGGTACTCCCTAAATTAGTGTCCCCCTCACTGAGACTCCAAAGCCACATGTCACTCGAGCTTCTCCTCATCCTCCTCTTCCCCTACAGGTGGCTGGAGAGGAGAATTTGAGACACCAAAGGCAAAGGCCACAGGCCTTTGAACAACTTACTGGAAACAGAAAGAAGATAAGAAAACCAACAGTAGCAGCAACAATATTAGTGACAAAAGATACAGGACAAAGAAATGGTTTACACAGAAAAACATGATAAAATATGACTGTCCCATCCCACCATACTTTCTCCACCCAGGAAATAGATTCCCCTCTCAGAAGTGAGAGAGAGCTCCTTTCTCCTGGCAATGACATAAGACAGATATCAAATGAGAATCAGGTGCTTGGCCATCCCCATGAATCTCCAGGCTCCAATCCCTCCCAGCTACTGTAAAAAATTAACCCTGTTGTCTGAAACCAGGACATTATCCACTCTTCACTCTATGCCATCAATATCATGCACAGATCCAATACTTTCCAATCATATACATTTACTCTCAAGCACAGGTATCATTTTCATAGTGGCTGCTCCTCCAAGTTATCTGTTGTTTTCATTTAGTCCATAACTGCGGATTCTATCTGTCTTAGATGTTTCCCAGGGCAGGAGAGCTGGTGAGCTGGTGAGTGGTTGCAGTTGGCATCCCCAGTTGATAACTGGTGTATCTGGAGCAGTCTCCATACTCATTGTCTATGGTAGCTCTGGCATAAACTGGCAGTGTGATTCAGCAACCAATATTATGCAATTCAGGATTACAGACCATTCTCACCCCAAAATCAAATCCCCTTGAGGGCCATATTGAGTTTCCTGATCCCTCTGCATTACCCACCAAGTACACCCATCACCTTGATCCAAAACAATCCCACAGATGGGCATCCCTTTGCTTGAGGCAGGACTATTTCTCCTACACACTATGGAGACTTTATCACCTTCTACAGGACCAGGAAGCTTTGACTGGGCAAGGTCAGCTCAATTACTACTCCTGCAGCTAGAAGCCAAGAGTCACCTGAAGAACAGTTTCTACTTCCTTCATTGACATCAATGCCAATGAATAGGTACATGGCAATAGCATTCTCCATACAAACTCCACCTTATGAACTGTGCACATGAGATCTCATCTGGGAATACAGGGGACTACTTGTTATTTGAATCCCTATAGATTTCCTCCATCACAGGTAATTCTCTCAGGTATCTGACACCTTTCTCTGTAATGTTCCCTCTGTTTGGGCACACTGCTAGTTCATCCTTGAGAGAGCATCTTTCCCTTACACTTGACAGGAGTCACCTGCAGAGGCTGAGACTTCCTGTATTCTTTGCAATCCCCTTGTCAGTGCCTACGCCCTAGGACAGGGATCATAGCTGCTTGGCTTTGCTACCATCTAGTTTCGTACCGTACATGTTATCCCAGCATCAGGGCAGACAGGTCACTGCAAGCTCACCTGACTGGCAGCTGAAATCACAGCATGATTGTTAATATATTCCTGGATGTGTCACCCAAGTCCAGGGCAGGAGAATGACGCTGAATACGCACCCCGAATGACCCTTAATGCACTTGATGTTACAATGTCATAAACTGGTATGCATAATACAGCAACAAAGTAATCCTTATCCCTCTCTCACTGAAAAAGTGTGCTGCGAGGAGCACGTAGGAGAACACTTGTGTTATGTACCACACCCACGCGAACAGTCAAGCAACATTGTGACCGGGGGTTCCACACCTAACTCACAAGTGCACCGACTAAGTGTGTTTCCGCCTTAGTAAGGACAGCTCTGTTGCTATTTCAATCCTTCATGCTCAAGGTTTGATACCAGATAAGGTTGTTGTAATTTAGGAGTGGTACTCCTCAATTAATTGTCCTCCCCAGCTGAGACTCCAAAGCCACACCTGCATCCTCTCTGCCCTGTCTTCTGCTCACACCTGGCTGGAGAGGAGAGCTAGGGGCACACAAGGTAAAGATCATGGGCTGAGATAAGAATGATTTATGGGAAACAACAATGAGATAAGAAAAACAAACAGTAACAGCAACATTATTATCAACAAAAGGTATGAAACAAAGAAACTATTTACACAAAAGAACCGTGACAAAATACTGACTGTCCCACCACACCACACTCTCTCCTGCCCAGAAAATCAATGGCCTTCTCAGAAGAGAGTCTGTCTCCCCTGTGACTCACCTGTGACTCCCCTGGCAAGATGTAAGATGATACAGAATAACATTAGGGTCTTGGCTATACCCATGCAACTCCAAGCTGGGCCCCCCATGGCTACTGCAGAAACATAGCACTGCTCTTGGCTGAAACCATGTATATTGTGAATAAAGAGGCCCATAAAATAGCTCTTATAAATTTGTCATCTAGCTAATAACAATATTTAAAACATACCATGTATGATATATGCTATATATACTATACCTTAAATGCAGTAGGACAAGCCCATGATTCCATATCACTAGAAGAATAGTAAGTAGGCACTTAAATTGGAGAAAAACTTTGTCAGCCCACTGTAATTTGTTGATGTCCACTGTTTGGAACATTATTTTGTGAGTAGTAATCATACCAATCCTGAGAATTTGAAAGAGCTATTTGTTGATACTCTCCATGTAGAAAAAATGGGAAATGGGTCTTTTATAAAAAGTCTAAATGCAGGACAGTATTTTGGAGAAGTGTGACTGTGTGCTTCATCTGACTTGTCCTCAACTGTAACCTAAGGATTCTGTACGGGTCAGTTCCAGAATCACAAACCATTTTGCATGGACACTTTGTCTGAGCTGGGCAGATATCCTGGCCAAAATGCTCAAATATGACAGAAAAGACAATTCCTTCTCTGAAGAGAGATCAGCTTTAGTACATTAGCAAATTACTCAGAGACATTAACCTAAAATCTGTGCCATTGAGACTTTTAAACATTAATGCTTCCTATATGTATCACAAGTTAGGGACACACTTGGCCAAAGCTCTGTTGAATTATCTTCCTTGAAAATTAGTAAATACCCAAACAATTGTCAGAGAGAACAGAGAGATATGAGTGATGCTCACACTGCAGTGTCAGTGCTGGCTAACTAGTCTGTTTGGAGTTACCCCTGAGAATGGTTTTCAAGTGGGGAACCTTTGTTCAGGGCTGCAAAGATTTCTTGAAACTATTGTAGTATGGGCAAATACTAGGCCAGGAAGGAGGTGCAATGCAGAATATACCAGAGGATTTCTTTTTACTGTTTAAATATTTTTTTTCTGTCATATTCATTCAAATTCAATACAATTGAAGCTGATGAAAGATAGTCGGCTGTTTTTGGATTTGTTTCCAAGTTCAGTCAAACCTGCAAAGTTCAAAATTCTGGTAAGTCTAGATAGGTCTAGATAGAAAAAAAAACAAAAAACAAAACAATCAACTATGGAAGAAAAGGATGGGCAAAAAACATTTCTGATTTTTCCTAATTCTGAATCCAAATCCTTTCCTGAATAAGTTTTGCTCAGCTGAGAATTTAAATGATACTGGGGGGAAATAAAGCTGCTTGCAGTAATACAGTCTAAAATAATTTTGCGACTTCATTTCATGACATGAAGCTACACAGTACATCATAAATTTATTTCCCAAAGTCCAGGATTTATGTCTGCTTTACATCCCCATCACATCATAATACGATGCAGTTTGACACACCATAATTTGTTTTTAATAATACATTATTTCAGGAGCTGGAAAAGTGTCAAGCCTTTGTGGAATTTATTTATTTATTTTCCATGCCAAATTAGTGACTGCTCTGACATTGCTGCAACTCCAAATTAATCCAGTTATTCTGTGATTTGATAGCATAGGAGGAAGTGTGTTTAGAGTTCCCTGATTTAAAAAAATAAGAAATTGCAAGAAAGACAGTACTATCCATCACTGCATGCTTTGTACTTACATTCTGTTTAGTGCAAATATTTCATCAGAACAGCACATGCCACAAGGTTGACTGAATAAGAGGAAGAAGGAAAGGCTTAGGGGTTCTTTGCCTGCAAATGCCTCAGGAAGCAGTAACAGAAACTTGCAAAACAAAGTATAATTGTATTCTTTCTAACCATCATTCTTAGGTTCCTATGTGCCTAATGTTTCATCTAGTGTATGACTGCACCGTTCCCGTTTTCTAGATCTCCCTTTAAGTTTTTAATTGTATACCAAACAGGAACTTCTATGTTAAGGAGTTCCAAATATAAATTGCCAGCATTCCATATCAAGTTTTACTGGCTACTAGTATTTGCCTAAAAATTGTCATAGGTTTTTATACAAAAAAATGTAAACAAGGTTTAGTATTTGTGGTTTTTTGCCTTTTCTTTCCGCTCATGCAGTCCTTGATTCAAACTTTCTAAGTTTTTCATTAGAGGCCTGGTTTTGTTTTTTTTTAATGGTGATTATTACACTTAACATTTCTTCAATTGCTTCTATTAGCAACAGAATGAGTGTTTTGAAACATTGCAATTAATTGTTGTCATCAAAGAAAGAAAAGCCTAGCTGTACTTTTCTTTGGGGAAAAGAAACAGAGAAGAGGCCTGAAAACCTATCTAGCTCCCTTATAAAGATATTTGAAAGAAAAAAAAATAATATTGGATAATGCTTTTGAAATGAGAGTAAATTCATCATTGCGTTGTTTTTCTGGAGAACTAAAAGTGATTTCACTATTTTACCTTTTTCTAAAACATTGCTTTGTCAAGTAAGACATTTTAAAGCCTTACTTGTAATTTCTATTTCTTACACTTTTACATTTCTTTAGATTTAACAGATGATGCTTGATACTTCATACATCTGTGACACATGGTACATTTCAAGTTATATGGCTTTTATTGCCTAGGAAAATGGAAGGAAAACATTGGAGCATGGTAGAGGTAATACTTGAATTATGTTCTTGCACAGCAATATCTTTGCTCCAAAGCTTAGCCAGGAATCAGGCCTGGACCCTTCTCAAGGACAATGGGCTGTCACTGTTATGTATTTGCAACTTCTAGAGTAGGTTCAAGATAAAAGAATTGGAAAAACCATGCCAGGTAGCTCAAACCTGATTTTCATATTCTCATACAACACATTTTGAATTCATGATTCCTAACCTGTAGTTTTACAGTGTATTTAGTAATATAGGACTGAACGTTGAACTAGAATGTGGCGTTTCTGAAAATTTCTCTTTGTAATTTTAATATAAAGTTCCCTTCTTTCTCTTCTTCAGTTTTGTTACATTTTATGCTTACCTTAATTTTCACTAAAATTACAGACCTAAATGCCATTTTCAAAAATTATTAATTAATTATTAATTTAGGAACTGAACTCTAATAGAGAAATAACTGGATTTAATTGCCCAGATAATTTTAAATTAAATATTCAGACTATTAAGGAGAAAGAATTCTGTTGAAAATTTCACTTTGATTTCAGTACTAAACTTTTGCATGGTTTTACTCACCATTAAAGCTAATAAATTCTGACTTTGTTTACTACAGTTCTTTAGTTAGTCTTCTTGTTAGCTAATAACTGGTATATGTCTTGTGAGCCACTGAAACTTTATGACAAAGATACGTTAAATATATTGCTCTTAAATGCATTTCAAATTGACATCTCTCTGTATCATGCTTATTTTTGAATAATTATATTGGAATAGTTTTATAGAAATGCTGTTACATGTTCAGTCTAAACTATGCAGTTTTTGTGCAGTGTTTGGAAGTTAGTGCAGGATTTGTTTGATCATCAGAAGTGTTGAGTTCTCTTGTTTTAGCAATGTTTCATGTAAAAAAAAAAGATGAGTAATGAAGTGGTTGGTGTATCAAAAATTAAATTAAAGAGGAGCTGTGTGTGTGTTAATATTGTGGACTTTCAAATAAAACCAGGAAATGCACTTCCACAAGGAAAGTTTTTAGTCCATACTAACTTCACTCTCTTGTTCCCTCTCATCAGTAGAATTTTTCTACTTTTTTTTTTCAGTATTTCTAAATAATTAAATGTATAAATAAGTACAATATCTTAAAATATGAATATGGTATTATAGAAATAATTATAAATAATTAACATATTTTAATAGAATATATTTAAATGCAAAATTATATCATGATAGCATCCAATTATGGTGTTTATCAGTGTGTCATGAATTTTATTTTATGATCTGTCAATTTGCTTTAGGATATGTCAGGAAAGCAAATCTGAGTAAGCCCAAGACAACAGAATGGAGAATTTCACAACATTCTTTTGTTTCATGGGTTAATGCTCTCTTGCTAAAAGAGTAAGGTGATGTAGAGATTTTCCTAGTTCTTGCTCTCATGTTCTATTGGAGTTGACAAAAGCAGAGTTCTTGGTATTTGGAAGGTGCACAGAGAGAGTTAAAGCTAGTAAGAGAAACATTTGTAAACATTTCAGAGAGTGCAAAGCACCAAAATGCTTCAAAATGCAATTTCACAGAAAAGAAAAATTTTCTAGGCTCAGAGGATAACAAAAGTTCCCAGGAATTAAAGCCAACCAGAATCTCTGTTTGGCTAAGACCCTCAACTCCCCTCACTAAGGTTATGTATGTATTTAGAAAGTTTCATTAGATCATTCTACTCATCACTGACCACACCTCCTAAGAGATATCTTCCAAGCACTGGATCCATTGAGAAATGTAAAAACAAACACAGGACCACTGAAAACCGAAAATTGCATGGGAGCTGAAGGTTCAGGCATGCGTGACAGATAATCCTTTATGAAATATTCTTAATTATCCTAAGTGCTTAACAGGCTTGTACTTGATTTCTTGTCTCAAATGCATTCATCAATTTGCATATTTCACTCTCTGCTTCACATCTAAAAAGACACATTGGAATCTCTAAATTCAATGGCTTATTGAGAAATAACAGAACTCATAGATTTTACATGTAAAACCAAAGTCAAATCTCATGTACTCTTCCACTTTAAGAAGAAAAAAAGAGTTATCTATGGTGTCACATCAGCTTTGCTTTTAAAATATTACGTATGTTTTGATCAAATTTCCATTTTCACAAGATGCTATAGGAAAATATTTTAATACACAAGTTACTCTTAGAAGCGGTAATTGAAAATAAATTTCCTAAAATTTGGAAAGTTTTGTCAATGCAAGTATCTGTGAAGTCCACTTAGGAAAGTATCTCATATTCTGATAAATAAATGGAGCTTATAAATAGAATAAATAAACTACTTTTTAAAATGTCATTTTCTCACATTTCTCACAAACATATTTGAGTTTAGTTTGAATAAAGAGAAAAAAATGAACATAGAAAAAAAATACAACAAACTGAAGCTGTAATTTTAAAATTATTTTCAATATGCCACAGCTTTCTTAATTAATTTTAGCATGTAGATAAGAAAAATAGAAAGAAAGTTAGGAGAACAAGTGGAAGAAGGCAGGTATTCAGCAGTATCTTGGTCCTGTTTTTAGAATAATGAGGGTAGTTCTGAAGCATGCTATTCCTTTCCCTAAAAATTTTTTTCCTAGCTCTTCACTTTAAGAATATATTAATAAAAAAAATTGATATTCATTATAGATTTACAGGACTGTAGTATTGTACATTAAATTTTGAGAGTACAGCTTGCCAGTACTTTTGATAGGCAATGGACTTTTTAAAGTAATTGGGGATTTAGGGAGTCTGAGGGAGAATGTTCCAAGTGTGAGGAATGAAAGCATGCAATCAGCTAAGAGATGGAAAAATAAGTGTAAAAAGAAGAAATTAAAGACTGAATATTTTCTATGAAGTCACAGGGATTACATTGTATTGAAAAATATATTACTTTAATGGATGTATCTGAATTTTGTACTGATATGCCTAACAGTGTACATCACCCTGGATAAAGTTTCAAAGAATAAAATTTTTGAAATATGCAAAAAATTCTGCAAATTATAAGGTCAGATTTCATCTGGATAAGATATACATAGGATATACATAGGATATACATAGGATATACATAGGTGTCTGGAAAACTTTATGGCTGGAAATTAAGAGGGAGACAGAGCAGGGAAATATGAGGTGCTTACAAGAATGGAAAATTTTACATGCTATCCTCACTGTACATTTGTGAGGAGTACAAGCAAGAGGTGGGACAGATGGTCTAGTCAAAACTCTGGGGAGCTTCAACAAGCAAAACCAGCAGACTGACTTTTCCCTAATAACTAAGCAGTCAAGGAAAGGAAGGAAGACTTAGACTTAGTTTAAAATATATTAGGAAAGGGAAGAAAATATTAGTATTTCAATTTTTTTTTTAAATTTTTCTAACAACATTTCACTGGAGTCATCTAGATAGGATTTCCTCTCACAGGCATGCAACATTAAATCAGTAAAGTGTCTTACAGGTTTTGCACCAAATAAAGGGAATTTCAGTTATTTACTCAACCTTTAATTTCTTTTAGTGGTGAATGTGATTTCTTTTTTCTTTATGGTGGTTCTTGTGATTGTTTTTTTAAACTCAGTTTTGGTTTTTAGGATCTTAAAATAAATCAACATAGTTCAGGCTTGGTTTATGATTCTATTTTACTGAGAAAATCCTTAAAACACCACTAAAAATATTGACAAGTAATTTAATTAGGTAAGTCTTGTGTGTGTCATCTCTTTTTTTCTTGATATCAGTTTGGTTTATTCAATATGTGGGGTGGAAAATTGTATGTGTTCACAGATATTTGTGATTAAGTCTTGAATTTTTAATGGACTATTTCAAACTATTCCATTTATGACTCGATAAATCTTGCCTACAGTGACCTGATCTGGATACTACAGCCACTGTAGGAATATCATTATTTAACTTGTTTAAATGCAAATTTTGAAGCCATCAAGATGGTGCTTCCAGCTGCATGATGTACACAAGTCTTGGAATGAGCTGACTTTTCCTTGTCTGCACTTACTCATGTAAGATTTTTTAAATTCACCTGTGTGCTTTGCCCAGTTAGTACTCTGGAAAATTTAGTATTTCTGCAGTGTACAAGACTGTCCTCCACTCCCAAACAGCAAGAAATTTCTGCCTTGATGTTTTTTCATGCCTGATCCTGGATTTAGCGTTATCTCACTGAAAAGCAAGCATTTAACAGGATGTTAATATTTTTTTTTTTTTTTTAATAAAAATATTTTTTATTTTTATGCTTAGCATTTCCTATTGTGCAGAATTCTGTATTTCTGAATTTGCTGTTCATCTTAGACATTTTAGTATCAGCTGTCTAAAAGACTGCTTTAAGTACAAATAGCAAATACATCACAAAACTCAATGATGTGGTCAGGCAACTAAGTTAGAAACCAGATGATTCCATTAGCAGCTGTTAAGGTTAGACCAAGATGTTTACAAAAATGACATATCTGATTTCAGTACCTTCATGATTGAAAAAAACCCTATGTTTTTAAAATTTTTCTTGTATTATTTTCATTATATAAAAAGGTCTTTGACAAATACTCTAGTTTGGCTTTAATTTACTTGAAATAAAATTTTAAAGTTACTTTCTTGCCTATAATATAAATGAGTAAATAGGAAGAAATACTTCTTAGTGTCACATATATAGGCATTTCCTAAGTGATCCATGTTAAATAATTTACCTCATAATATTAAAGCTAATACAGAGAGCAAGATTTTCTTGCTTTGGAGTTTAAAAAGATCTTAAGTGTTCAATCTCTGAAGCCAATGGCTACAATTAACAGTAAAGCAAAAAAGGAATTCATTATAAACTGCGAAAAACCTTTTCCAGATGATGAATTGTTAAGTTATGCCACTTTGAGGATAAAACCCTCAGATATTCAGAGTAAGATACTGAGAGGGACATGGTACCAGACAAATCAGCTCATTCATTCCTAGTGATCTCCGTGCTGTGTTGATTTGTTTGATATGTGCATGGTTCTGTTATCAGTGTTGGGCTCCTTTGTAGTCAGAGGTATTGCCTAGATTTTTATTTGATTTCATAAAAAACTATTTTCTAACCATTATAAGTGTAGCATTCTAGGAAGAAGAGTGTGTTCTTTGTGGGATTATTTTAAAAACCCCAAACATTTCCTTTCCTTCCTACAAGTGATAACTAGTTTTATAAACTGTTGTTTTACTGCTTTTCCCATATCAATGTTCAGAAGGTGGTTCCAATTTTGTAACTTGCTTTTTGCTACAGGTTCTTTTTCTTTTTTCTTCTGTTTCTATTTTTGTTTGTTGTTTCTTCCTTAATCCAGAAGTTTTCTGGTCACAGTTGTTATGCTTTAGGACAATAGAAATTGATGAGCATAATTTCCTTTTTGGCCCTTATTTGTAACATCTCTGCCATGTGAAAGTAGATATTTTCTCAAATCCTTTGTGTTTGATTGTGTTTGATTAGTCTGTCAGAGGAAAGCCAAGACCCTTGTGCCCAACCAGTCAGTGCCCTTTTATGGGGACCTTTCTCTGAGAAGTCCTGTTGGATTGAAGGGCAGCTCAACTGACTTGTTCAGAGTCACGTGCAAACAGAAGGCCCCTCTCCTGAGTTTCCACAACTTAAATTGATCTGTCAGCAAAAGGAAGGATTCAGGGAACCACGCCAACAGGATGAGAGAGATTCCCCTCTTGGTCTCCATAGTGGAGAGCTACTGCTGTCAGCAGCTGTTAAAATCCTTGAAGGGCTCACAATTAACACTTTATGGAGTAACACTCTTTATTAATCTAATAGAAAATTCTGGCAAATTAAGGTTTTAAGATTGCCAGTGATAATATCTGGCTGCAAAGACATATTCAAAGCAAAATGCGGATAAACTCTAATCTCTGATTTGGCTTGGGACAAGTGTTTTATCAACACATATAGAGTATTAGTTCAAATCCCACAACCATCTCTATGAGAGAGAAGACAGATTTAGACCATTGACTGATCCCAGGACTTGCTATGAATTCTTCTCTAACTTCTCTCAATTTTTAACTTATTTTTTATTTTATTTTTATGCTTAGATGGAGCTTGAGTGGATCTCACATATCATCTTCAGTGGTGGGTTGTCATACCTTGCAGGTGGGTAACACCAGTATTACATCTAAGATAACCTCTAGGATGAAGGTAGGTATCTGTGATCTTGCCACAGATCCAGTAAGAAATCTTTCTTCTCTGGTTGAACAGCTTCTCTGCTCTACAAGCTACAAGGTGCTATTGACTTCCTTCCTCTGCAAGGGTTCTGACAGATTCATGGTCTCCACTCCGTTCCACCCTCTGTTTTGTCCCCCTGAGGATGCATTGTGTGTGGCATGCTGACTGCATGTGCTGCAGCTGGCATTGTGGTTGGGCATGCTGACCATATCCCATCTGGAGGGCAGCAATTGCATTTCACCCTATAATTTCCATACTGTTATAATTTATGTTAGAGTGTGAATATAACTTATTTGTTTTATCTGATTTCTCCCCCCAGTCATTTTCCCACACACCTCTGATGAAAATGAACATGTTGTGTCTTTTATTCTCATTATAGTCCTATTATTATATTAAAATAATGAACGCTATGCATTTTTGTATGTTCTTTCAAGCTTTGCAACAAGACTGAAATGCAAAGTATTCAGAGACACAGCTGTTCATTAAAGTAGACAGGTAGGTGAACACTTCCACTTTTAAACAATGATTCCTAAACCATTTCTCCACAGAATATTTTGTCAAAGGAAACATCTAGCATTGAAGGAGCTCCCTCACTTTAAGTACAGAATCCAGACAGAGGCAAGAAAAAGGGGCTGTGGAAGAGAGAATGAGTAACAGCTTCATCTAACAACCATTACAATAATGAAAGCAGCGAGTTAAAATCAAGGAAATGAAGCCAAGAGAAGAACATGATACTGCTTCCATACTGGCCTGATGCCTTTATATGCATTCATACATACTGCAGAGTTGCAGAATGGCTGAGATCAGAAGATACCTCTGAAGGTCACCTGGTCCAACTCACTGGTCATGCAGGGCTGCCTGGGGCTCCTGTGGTTTGAGCTCCTGTTAAATGAATACAATTATTAAAGGCTAAAACAAAATTCACCAGGCAGAACTAAAACTAAACTGTGGTTTCTTGAAGCTTTAGAAAATGTTTTTATAGGGAGTTTTATTGTTTTGAATAATTAAATTATTGTCTTGTGGTATTGTTTGAAACAATATTTTGTTAAAGAGTCATACAATGAGCCAGATGCTGAACTCTGGCTATTTTCCTGTTCAATTAAGAGAGTTTGGAATCTGTAGCCTTTTTGCAGAGGATTTAAATAGGCAAAGCAAGGCTGTCATATATTTCTAGACAGCATACATTAAGTGAAGTTAATGTACAGTCATAGTCATAAAAAATAATGGGAATTGTTTTCCCTAGAATAGATCATAGTTTTTTTGCATTACAGAAAGGAACTACCTTGGAATACTGAAACCAAGTATTTTGAAATAGAACATATATGAATATACAACATAAGAATAGAGCATAAGCAATTTGCCACAGCGAAACCTTCAACTTCCATGTATATTTTAATGAAAATGCCAAAGAATTCCAGAAGCCAGAATTTGGTTACTGATAGGTGAATTGGAAAAAATTCAGATGGGTCACAGTTAATTAACCACAAAATATATCTGTAATACAGTTTCAATTAGAGCATTATCTTCTGCATGTGGGCTAACTACACTGTCTCAGCTGGCTTCCTCTGGAAGGACTTCTTGAATTATAAAATCTTGTTTTAAGGGCTTTAAATGTGATTGAATAAACTCACCCAATCAAGAGCCAGCCCTTAACTAGACTGAGACAGACACTGGCCACCAATAGCAATACTAAATGTCAAACCCTCTTCTTTCAAAGGGGAGATATCTGCTACCAGGGTATCCTTGCAGTAGATTACTTACCTCTCTGTGCTGCATGTTGAGGATATAGAGAGAAGAGCATCAGACCTGGGACAGAAATTCTCTCTGCAGAGAAGGAAGAATACTCACAGGTCATCTTCTGAACTTGTGCAGAAACATCAGTTCATCAAGTTACTAAAAGTGCATTACTAGGGTCTCTCCTCTCACATGTAAAGTTTTGTTTTTAAAGCTTAGAGGTGAAAAGCTAAGACATCAATTATCTTTGAAGTTGAATGCTGTATAATATGGACTTTGGTTTGGGTTGTCCTGGCAGGGCCATGATTTGTTCTTGATGAACTTGGGGGCTCTTTCAACTCAGGATATTTTATGACTGTATGATTTAAAGGGTTGTGCTTTATTTCTGTAACTCATGCCATGGACAGGATAAATTATATTAAATCAGAAATCAATCTATATTTCCCATTTTCCTTTCTCCTTGATTCAATGGGTAGCCCTTGGCCATCATACTTAATTCCATGCTGACTATTTTTCAAAGAAATATTTACTTATTTATATGTAGGCTTTGTATTGACATTTGCCTTAGAGTATTTCCCTCAAATTAGCTTTGCTTTGAAAACCCTATCCAACTTAAGGAGCTTGCTATCGGGTTTTAAATATGGGAGAGAATAATAAGAGAGCTTAAAGCCAAAAGTACTACACTAATCTCATAATCTCTTTGGCCTAAAGAGCTTTTTTGCTTTGTTAGTTTTGGGCTGGTCTATTTTAAAGTGATTATTACTGGACTGCTTTTTGAAAATTTGAGTACAGTTTCTATCGATTTCACCTGACTCCATGGATCAACCTAATAAAAGGAGATAAAGTCTTGAATCAGACACTGATAAATGAAGAACTGACAAGTGGTAACTGATGTTCTGAACTATTAATAATCAATAAATGCAGGCATCAGTACTGCAAAGACTGAAGCCAATTCTCAAATTCTCCATTTTGTTATTTTCATGATGAATATCGTATTTCTTATTAAGAAATCCATCACTATATATAAAAGAGGCTATTAGAAGAAACTATCCAAATGTTCCAAACAAGTCTTAAACTTTGCTCAAAGAGTTATTATAAGGGAAATTGTGGTTAATTTTAACAAGATGATTGGTATGTTTTTAAAAAGGATATAGATCATGATTGCCAGTGATATCAAAGAATTACTTGATATTCCAATATGTCTTCAATTTTGTGTCCAACCTATAGACATTATCGTATGTCCTTAGGAACAAAATATACAAATAAAACCATTTTGTGATTCATTAAAATTATTAATAGTATCACTTTTATTATTTATACCTCTGATGTAATTGCTTTTCTCTTTATACATAAATAAAAAGTAGATAGACCTTAACTTGCTTAAATGCTGTTTCAAGTTGACAGATTTTACAAATGGCATTAAGAAAACGTGAAATTGACTGTATAATACTTTTCACTAATAGGCTCCTGAGAGAATGATTAAATTCAAATATTGATATTTTCTTGATGTCTATGTTGAGAAACATCTTTCTAATATAAAAAATGTTATATAAATAATCAATGTACTGTATTTCCTTCATGTTTAATTGCTTGAAAATCTTTGGCATTACCAAAGTATTAAAACAGCAAGGTTTCCCTTAAGTTGCAAATGTTCCCTTATGCAAATGTTGAATTCTTTGCAACCACTGAAACAATATTCTTTGATCTGAAAGTGTGTAATATGGTTATGTTTATGCATCCTTCAGCCTTTTGCCAGTATTCAGCTATTACTTGAAAAAATTTCATCTGAAATGCATCATCTGCTTTTGGTCTTGATTTTCTTGTCATCATCCCATGCAATGCCTGCAGCCTTTTTCATGCTGTACTATCGCAGTTCCCCAGACTATTTCCATGACTTGGATGGTCTCTCAAGAGATTGTGCCAAGGTCATCTTCTGGACTTCATTTGACTTTTAAATATTGTTATATCAAACAAATCTGAATGAAGAATTTGTTACTTTGCAATACATAGTCAAAAAGCAGTTACAAATTTAAATTCAGCTGTATGCAACAGGATATCAGAAAAAGTTCAGCTAATGTGAGTGATCATTTCTGGATGATGAAATACCAAGAAAGGATAGGCCTAATGTTGAATTGTCTTCCCTTCATGCTTAAAGAACAGCAGGTACAAAAATTTATTCTGAAGGTCTATGAGGTAAAGCTTTGGTAATTAGAAAGCTTTAGCAGTTTTTTCTCTCAGTTGTTCTTCTCAGTGCCTTCCCAGTGCTTTACTGGTGATGTACCTTTTCCATTACAAGACCTTTAATACTCCATTTTCAAAAATAATATGAAATATCAGCATCAGCAGTGTCTTCTTTGCCTTTTTCATCTAAACAGAAATCAAAAGCAATTTTTAATGAAGACATACTTTTTTTTTTTTCCTAGTGAACTTTATTATTTTTCTGGCAAGAAACAGAAAGAAAAAGAACTTCAAAATGTTGACATTCATTGACATGAAACACAAAAGTGCACACTGTGGATCACAGATACTCTATACTACTCTATATAGGTAAATATCTTCAGACTTCATTATTTCTAATATTGTTTCCACTTATGCAATGCTTTGAATACTCTTTACAGAGTGAAACATCAGCAAAATAACCTCACAATTCTTGTCTACTGTTTTTCCATGTAAATATTCTTTTCTCCCTAAAGCATGCAGTGAACTTCGTATTGAGTTTGTAGCAAAAAAAGTTTGTAGCAAATATGTATGCCGTGCAAGTTCCTAAGTTTTACCTTATTTGATAAGAACACTTGCAAAACAAAAGATTAAACCCGACCCATCAGTAACCAAAAAGATTTTTAAGGTAAAAAAATTCAGCAAGCCCACTTTTTTTTGATGTTTGTAACCTGGCACGCAAAAATAGCTTGCGTTCCCTGTGGTTTTATAAAAATTGTCAGAACACTGCAGTTTTAAAAGTTCAAAGACTTAGCTGTCTGAAAACTGAAGAGGAAGCAGCAATTGCATAATGCTAAGTGATATATTGGAAGCATATGAGAGGTTTTAAAGTGGCTTTGTGTAGAAAATAATGAGCTACAGAACTCTGTGTAGCAGCATATTTTTAAATTTTGAAGTTCTACTATTGATTTCATAAAAAGTTCTAATTCTGAATCTGTAATACACTCTTTGTCTTCTTTAAATTTATTTTTTTAATATGTGACTATAATTTCCAGTAATACACTTCAGTATCTCAGCAAAGCTTGCATGCCTCCTCATTCAGAAAAAGCAAATGAAGGGGATATTTTTATGGTTTTGGAAATTCTTCAGAAACTCAGCTGCCTTGTAGAAACTATTATGGTCTCCCCCCCACCTCACCCATTTAAGATAAATAATGTGGTTATTTTGTGTCATATCTTCGGCTGATGTAAATTACTTAAATGTCAAGGAGGTATGACAATTTTGAGCAGAAAATGCCAATATATATAAATAAATTTGCTCACCTATGGCCCAAGCTATCAGATTTTTGAAAATCTGCAAATAGCATTTCTTGGTATAAATGATATTCATGAAGTCTGTGAATTAATTTATATGCCTTGATTAAAACACCATATAAAATTCTAAAATATCCTAAATAAAAATTAAAAATATTCTAAATAAAATTTGTGATGCTCTAAATAATGTCTTTTTATATTTTGGGATGTTTATTGATTTTTAACCTGAGACCCCAGATACCACATTTTCAATTTCATAGCCATAATGGCATTAGATAATGTTAAAAGGCCCACATCAACAGAGTATTTAGTTCTTGTTTATGTTAAAATTCCAGAAATATTTGTCATATATGTCAATTCCTCTGAGGCAAAAATTAAACACATGAATGAATGTTTTATTGAACATGGCAGGCTCAATGGAGCTTAATGGTTTAATTGCCATTTCACATTAAGTGATAAAACATTCCATCTGACCACTGGTTTCAGTGGAGCTTTCCCAAGTTGTATTTTTCAAGGTTTTGCAACAGATTTTATTGACCAACTTTTTATTTTTCTTATTTCACCAACTATACTCTAACAGTGTATCAAATACAATTCCATGGGTATTGAAACTAACTGGCAATATACACAAGCAGAGATGATTAGATCTTCAACATGAGAATAACTAATGAACAGATTTCTATCCGAGAAAATCTAAATTTTGCAGAAATATTTCAAGTTTCTAAAGAAGATACGTTTTCATTCAAGCCAAGTCACTTTCATTATATGGGGGTGAATAAAGCAAAGATTAGGTCCCTCATTAGTGCGAGATGGTGCAGATACATGAACATGGATTTCCCACTTTTTCAGTGAACACACTAAAGACTTTAATGGTTTCTCATGCTTTTCAAAGTCCTTTCTGGTTTATCTGATGAGGTAGTATATACTCTTTATATTTCATTATTGGTTTAAAGAGAGGGAAATGTACGGGTTTCGCTTTAATTTTGGAAGGAATTGTTCCAAGCATGCTTTTTAGGTTATGGTGATCTTTTTTTCTACTTAAGTAAGGATTAGTGTAATGCAGATAATTTTTACTTTTTCTTTGTGCCATGTCATTCTAAAGTTAGTGGTCATCAGCTTCTCTCCATTGTATGTTACCACCCTAAACATACGATAAGATTGGTTGTATGCACTAAGGAAATACAAGTCTTATTTTAATGTATTTTGGCTGATTGATTTTCTTAAGCTCTGTTCATTTTTGGATATTTTGTAGCTATTCTGAAGAAGCTATTTTAAAGCTATTCTGAAATTAGATTGCTGTCTGACAAGTAACATGCAGTGGAAATGTACACTTGCAGTCATCAATAACTGAACTATTCAAACATGGAGGATTCCATTTCAAGAGCTTGAAAGTACAGTGTTTAAGGCACACATTCTCCTTAGGTATCCTATTTCTGCATACAGATCTTTGCTTTACATTCATCATAACTACTCTTTCCCCCAGTGGTTTAACAAATTAAAACTTGAAAAAATTATATTCTTCCTATTGAAATTCCTTTCCTTTATTGTATGCAGCTGTCAGCTACTATAATTTCCTTGATGACATGCTATACAACAAAACCTTGCTTATACTTGAGACATCAGTTTCCTCTTTTATGCTCGTTTTATTAGTTCTACACCTTTTCACTCGTTTTTAATTTCTGCATTTACCTTCACCTTTTCTTCTCATTGCCACACATGATGATTGGGAAAGTACCTGATATCCAGCTCCAGCAGGACTTTTTTTAGCTCAGCACTGTGATGCCAGCACAGCATTGGATTGTAAAGCACTTGGAAATCTAATCGGGTTAAACTCTGAGTTTTCAGTGTCTGAACATAAGAAATACCCAAGTTACTTTAACAGGATAAACGTCATTACTTCTAATCATATTTTATGTTTGTAGCAGAGCAATACTTGTGAAAACTGCAGATTGTATTAATGATGTGACGCTGATTATGACTGGTGATGCGTGAAAGCAAAGACAACCTAGGTAAGGTTATAAGAGATTAAATTTTATTTTCCTGACAGGTTGAATTTTATATCTTTTTTACAGATCCATGAAATCCAAAGCATCTTACTATGTACAGGCATTGTGAACATTTATTATTCTTTCTTTTGACCTTATGTGTACCACTGGACTTCCTTTTTTTGCCTTTTGTTTCTGTCCTGTCAACATTTATCTTCAATTCACAGTGTGTAAGTAAATTATTTTAGCTTTCCTTTTTTAACTTTTAACTTTTTTAGCTTTACCAGTAGTTTCTCATTTTCCTTTATTTTTGGTGTTAGTTTTACTTTTTCTTATTTTTCCACTCTTATGTGACAAATTTTTCCCCCAAAAGGTTAAAGTCGTTTTTTGTTTGGGGGGTTTTTTAAAAAACATTTCCATGGGGTTTTCTTTCTCTCTCTCTTTTTTCTCCCTTTTTTTCCTGTTCTTTCTATTTACTTGGTTTCCTCTTTATATTTAAATTTTAGCTGAATGACCTATAAATATTTAGGTGCATGCCTTGTGCAACAGACATACTGTGCATGGTGTTGTTTGATTATATAACTTAATGATCAGTAATGCCATAGAAGAGAGTGGATTATTTGCAAGTCAGTGGCTGTTTTAATAATAATAATGGTAATTTTTATTAACCACAATCTAGTAATTTCTATTACATTTTTTTTACTTATATGAGGAAGAAAATATTTTCTTTGTTTTTCATAGTACAGATGACCTTGAAATGAGATAATAAGTCAATATGGATGAGTTATTGAAATAATTCAAAAGGCATTTCATTTCCATAATCTGCACAAAAAAAAAATATGTGAAGAGAAGCTGAAACATCTTAATAGTTTAGAAATTTTTAAGATTCTTCCTTCTTCACTGCAGTTGCTTCAAATGCTCTTAAAAATATTATGAATCATATGGCTTTTGATTTCTATCTCTTCTTATTTAAAAGTTCTGCCCCTTAATTAAAACTGGATCAAAAGACCCAGACCTTAAAAAAAAAAAAAAAGAAAAAAAAAAAAATTCTGGTTTTAGAATGCCTTGCTGTGGACATTAACACATAGAGATTGCTGCTGGGAAAGACTGATGCTCAAAAGACAGAGGAAAATAGCACCTGCTTTCTCACGCTGGTTTATGTTTGCAGTCTTGATAAAAATGCAGGAAAGCATATGCAGAAACTGTGTGGAAACACTATTCACATGGTAATTCCTTTGTATCTGAATAATTTCTTTTCAGGTGCCTGAATGAATGCCAGACTAGTGGGAGGATTCGAACATCCCTTCCCTTAAGTTAAGCAGTTCCACATATATAATCTAACTGATGTCTTAGATCAAAGACCACCACTTTGAGCACTCAAAAATTAAATGTAGGCTCACTGATTGAAATCAAACTCAAGTTAAACTAAAACATTTATCTTTAGATTAAAAAAGCTCAAATAAAATTTACCAAAACCTTAATTTTTCTAGATGAAAGGCAAAGGCATTGCAAAGTTTTCCTCATGTTATTTCCACTCATGTCTAGTGACAAAACACAGAACTGGGCTGACACTTGCTAAATCTCAGTCAGATAAAAAACACTATTTTTAATTAAGTTTATGTCACAGGCCAGTGCAAAAAACCTCTAGATCAAAGGTAACATTCATGATATAAGAAAAATAAGAGTAATCAAACTGGTAACATAAGTCAGGACAGGTGGATCAGAACAGATGCAGTACTTTTCTAAATGTTCGCAGCATCTTAATTTTCATTGAAGTTAGAAAATGCTTAACTAAGTGCAAGAATTCTGTCCCCAGGGATTCTGCTTCACCTTTGATGTGTTTGAAAATTAAAGCAAGCAATATTCCTATTTGAACATGCCAGTGTCAATTTGACAGGTTTCTTAAGACTGGCCAGTAATAACTGATAAAATAAAATAATACTCTGATTCAAATTAAGTAGCTGGTCAAAATCTGTAGTATCTCATATGCTGGAAGGCTGGCTGAATGTGGCTTCAGCAGATTTAATTCCAATATGTAGGTGTATTGGTGTGTCGCTTAAAATCTATTTGCAGCATAAATTAAGCTGAAGAATTGCACCAATGCAAGAATGCAAGGTAAGGATTCACAAAGTAGCAAGAGGTCACTAGACTGCAAGCCACTTAAGTGTAAGTCCTCTTCTTTCTTTTTTACCTCTCAAGCATCTTCTATTCCAACATTACTGTTGAGATTGGAAATGGGATACAGTTTAAGGTAGGAGTAAGTTGCACTTCCTTTACAGTCTGTCGTCTCTCTCTGTTTCCGCTTTTGTTTTAATGTTTTTACTACACTTCTGCTGACCCAAACAACAGAAGCCATTAATCAGAGTCTTGATTGCTTCATTTCAACTCAAAATTCTAACTCAAATTTCATGTTTTCCTACATGTGGACAGATAACAAACCTGTTCACATCCAATAAAAGTTTTTTAAAGATTATTAACAAACCATGCATAAGTATGCTTATAGTTTTGGCAAACCCTTTGGCATCCATAGCTAAGCAGCATTTTCTGAGCAAAACAATAAACTGGGCTCTGATATAGTTTTAGTTTTGCTTATGGAAAGTTTTTGATTTTCTAACTGTTGATAATAAGTACCCCAAGAAGTTTGGTTTTTTTTCTAGCACTAAAGAAGATTATTAGTTTTATTAATCAAGACTAAAACATTAGTCTATAAGACTAAAGCATTTTGAATTTGTCCCATGTTCCTGAAAGAAATGGCTCCATTTTCCCTTTAGATATACACCACATAAAGGGAAAGAAAAAGAGGTGCTTTCCTTTTTGCTCATTTAATAAAAAATATAACTTCTAAAATAACTCAAAAGCAAAACAGAAAACTTGCTCAAGCAATTCTGGGAATCTGCATGCCACAAAATAGCTTTTGATAATTCAGTTACAGACATTAGAGAAAACACTCAAAGATGCACTTGGGCAAACTGTTTTGGTTGCCAAAGGTGTTGAACGTGCGTGACACAGGTTGTGAGAAGTGTGCCGGCTGCCCTACTATGAGAAAAGTTACAAAAGTCTATTCTTAGACTGAGTTTAGTGTGTAAGGGGCTAACTATTGCTCAGTGCTGCCTGCTGGAAGGCAGAGGCCCATGACCTCTGACTCAGTGGCATGACTGAGTGCAAATGATCCTGTTCTCATCCACCAAATTGTGTGGATGGTACATCAATGCTGTTGACAGCCATAACACAATAATAAACAACAATAAAGTACCTGATAAGATGCCTGTATTTCTTTCTAGTACCAGGTAAATCAACAGATCTTCCTAGTACAGAGATACAGGAGGTAGTGTCAACTAGAAGAGGAGATTTCTGTATATATAAGAGGAAATAACTCCTTTCTGCAATCTCAGGAGTAAAATGCAAGGAAAGAAATAGTATATTATCTTGTACAACCTTGTGCTAATAAAGACATTCCTGAAACACATTATTTTCTAACTCAGTTTGAGAGCCAGTAAGGGCAATTTTCACAATAATGTAGAAACTGATTGGCAGAAGACAACATGCATTCAAAGCCATGGAAAAATCCCAATCAAATCTCCCCCTTTTTTCTAGTCACACCAATTAGTCATCTCAGTATCAAGGAAATCAGGGACTTTTAGCGATGCTGACAAACTTGCCCAGACTGCATGAAGAATAAGGACAAAATAGGAGGAAAAGATCATTTGAGAGGTAGTACTACCAAGGAAGTCTATGGCATTTGAAACACCCTTTTAATGATCAGTATAGTCTGAGACTGGAATAGTAAAAAAACCTCTCTCTACTGAATTTTTACATCCTTTAATGCTTTTTCATCTTTGTCTTGGAAGGGGGATTTATTCTACATTTACATTAAATCTGGGATTTTTTTATTATTATTTATATATGTCTCTGCATGTTTGGAATGTTTCTCAAACAATCTTTTGGTTGTGGAATAACAATGTTATGCCCTCTGTAATTAGATCTTCACATTGTGAAGGGCTTGTTGGTTATCATGTCAGTCAGTAAGCATATTATTAGCCAAGATGAATTATAGATGAGGACACGGGTTTGTGACTGTTGAGGTATTGTATTGGGAAGCTGCTCTGGCTCTCTCTGTTTGTAAATGTGAAGGGAAGGGATTAAATGCAAATGCCACAACTGCTGCATTACTTGTAGGTTAGGGTTTTATGTTTTTCATTTCAGTTGTTCTCAAAATCCCACTGACTTATATTTATCAAGCATAGCCAGGAAAAAAACAACCCAAAACAAAACAAAACAAAACAAAACAAAACAAAGCAAAACAAAACCTTAACTCTCATCCTAATGTTGATGGGACATATTTCCTGAACTATAGTTTGAGAAAAAACATATTAACTGTAATAAATAGGTCTCATAAAAGTTTTAAATCCTACTAGAGCTAATCAGTTTGAACAAGACATTTAAGCTGTAAATAGCTTTTAAAAGTAAACAGAGCTTTGCACTAAATGACAGCTACTATTACAATTTCTGCTTCTGAGTGTGAGAAAATTAATGTACCAAGAAAATGCCTACTATTTAAAGACATCTTGCTCCAGACATTTTTAACAACTGAAGTGTCTTGTGATTAAATTATGCACTGTACATTAGAAACATATGTACCACTGGAAACCTAAAATGACAGCACAGTCTTCAAAATCTGCCAATTTAGGATGCTGCTAAAACAGAAAACACAACATGAGTTACAGATTAGTTGGCCTACCTAAGAAAAAAAGACAGAAACAGAGCAAAAATTTTCTGTTCTGCAGTACAGGCAGAACATGTTAGAGAGTTAACTAGTGGATTAAGATTTAATCTGAGGAATTTAGTAGTCTGGATTTGGAGAGAAAAAAAGGTGAAATTAATATAATTTAAGGTGATAATGTCATTATCGGAACATTATGTATAAATGTATATAACAATGTATATAACATTGTTTTTGTGAGGACTGATTGAAGTCCTGCCATGATTCAAGACCAAAATACTGTAAACCATTTCCTTTATTTATCTGGCATGGTTAGGATGTGGACTTTTTTAAAGTTTTAGTTAGTTAAAGAGAAAGAAAATTGTTATGTTGTCAGTCAAAATGATTTTCATTACATGTCTCACTTTCATGTCTCCAAACTTCAGAATATTTATATTATAGAAATATAAATTTCTATTTTAAGTAAGCTACCTTGTGTAACCTTATACTTAATGTTGTTCCTTATGAGAGATGAGACTAAATTGCCTAACTTCCCTCTTGTAAATAAAAGTGAAATCAACAGTTTCATTAAAGGAAGATTAAAAGGCTAACAAGAGAGCTAGTTTAGGTATGCCTTAGGTGCCTGATCCAATAGCTATCAGTGGTCTTTATGTTCAGTAGGTTTAAGAAGATGGACTGCAAATAGGCCTTATAGAAGAAAAGAGTTTAACTTAATTTTTTTCATTTTTTGAATATTTGTTATGACACGTATTACAAAAATTTCTTCTCTTCAAAAGATTGGATGCCATGAGCTTCATGCATGGGAAAGAGTACATGTTTTCTGAAGTGATGATGCTGATGCTGCTCAGCAGTGAGTTTTGTCTAGACCGTTTGTCAATTCTGTCAAGGAAAATTGGTTCTCTGAGTGAAGATGTGTAAATCTTGCATCTAAAATTTGTGATTTTAAGATACATTATGTTTTTCACCTCCCTCCCTTTCTTCTCTGGGCCACTTCCCTTTGGTGATGGTGATGAAAGACAACCAGAACTTTGCATTCCTCCTCCCTCCCACCAAATACCCAGCCCTCCTCCCATTCAGCTGTCTCAGATGGGCAGAGCTGTCCTAAGATAAAGAACACCCGGTCAGTATTGCAGGATTAGATATTTGGATTGTCACATAATTAATGCATTCCAGAATGTGGGGAACAGAGATATTAGCAACTGACTATAGGTGCACGCTGGCCTGCAAAAGGATATAAAAGATTGTTGGAGACCGGACCAGCTGGGCAAACTGGTCTTTCCAGCCAGCCTCTGGGTGCATATCTTTCTCCCCCTCTCCCCTGCCTCTTCCTCACAGGGATGCCTGCAAGTCACTACTGAAGGCTGGGAACATTTTTTTGGAAGCCTAAGTGAAAGACCTAGGATCCAGTCAAAAATGGAGATAATATCTTAAAATAACTATGTAAGCAATTTGTTGCTTCATATTTATGACTTCTGTAAGGTAAAAAAATGCAAACCTGTACATTTCTAGCCCGACCTAGTCACAATGTTTTAGACATAGACTATTGACCAAATCTGAGATGAAATAGACCTAGTCACACCTAGCCTTCTCCAAGTTTAGAAAGCAAGGGACTGTCACTGAAGCTCAGGACTAAATAGTCTCATAATCAAGACCTGATTATACTAATCCATAGAAATAGATGATGGAGCAGTTAATAATACTCTGTATTTGTAATATTTAGATATTGTGTTAGCCTCAAATCTAATCATAATCATCCACCATTATCACATATTTCTCACGCCTGGTCAAGAAACTAATCTGGGCTATTCACCTTCCTATGCTTTATTCTGCTTTCACCTCAGTTTTAAGCAAGTCCATCAAAAGAGATATGATTAGGTGGAAATAAAGCTAATAGCAAAATCCAGCTTTTGAAGGGGAAATCAGTTATCTATCTCCAACATCAGTGATTCAAAGGACAAAGCTGAAGGAAATAGGTTTGGAAAACACTGCACAAAATCCATCTTCTCTTACAAAAACAGGACTACAAAAAAGTTTGAGGTGCAGGGAAGGAAAGACAAGAATGATAAATTTCAGAATATTTCAAAAATTATGCGTATGCCAGGGATACATAAGAATAAGGACAAATCTGCTTCTGACAATTGCTGAGAATAACAACCACTGGAATAGCTTGCAACAGGAAAATGCTACTTAGTTTACAGACTTTAAAGCAAAATTAGGATCAAAGCACTCAGTTTATGAACGATATGATGTATCAACACTCACCGGACAACAACATATTCAGGATCAATAGCAGTAACATAACAGATTAATTATAACACATGACAAATAAAATAACATTCATAAGCTCATGCACACAGCCTCATATACAGACATAGACATGGTCACATGCATAGTTCCCATGTCACACAGTCTTTGGGGATTACAGTCGCATCCGTAAGGTCCCAAAAACTCTTTTGATGAGACTATTAGAAAAGCTTACACTTTTTTACGTAACCTGAATTAGATGCAAGGGAGAAATACTGATAAGAGATTCTCAAGAAGCAAAACCAAACTTATAAAGCAAAAATTTCATGGCCAATTCAGAAAATCAGAAAACTTTGCCAAAAGTTTAGAGCAGCATTCAATCAAAATAGAACATTTTACAAAGTCCTAACTTGGCCTATTTGATTTAGCAAACTCCAAGCCCATCTGATTTTAAATTACTCAAAATTCCAGGAAGAGGGAATTAGGATAATGTGAGAAATATAAAAGGTTGAAAACTTTCAGAAAGCTGTGTGAAAGCAAATCTCAGAATGGAAGAACGCAAGAATGCCAAAGATGCAAGAACAAGAAACAGTAAGGCTATAACTTGTGTAGAGGCAGGCCTTAGGAAAACGTTAAGCAAAACAGAAGTAAAAATATGTAAGTCTAATAATGAACCTTTATGCATAATTTTTAAGCTAGTACAAGCAAGCATTGTTCAAAGCAACATGTACGTGCATCTTTAATAATTGGATAGAGCAAATGCTTTAGCTTTTAATATTATGCTATTGGCTAGAAAGTTGTTAAGACACCATGTAACAAAAATAATTTCAGCTGTTGTTACGGCAAGGGCTTCCACCATCTCCCGTGTCTCACTCTGCAAAATGAGCTGATGACGTTGATGGAATAAAAGCTCTAAGACCACAGGAACTGCAGCCCCATCCCGTGTCTGGTGTATACATAATGTATATAATATATCATAATAACAAAAAAATCAAACATACAATAAGAAGCAGAAAGAGAGAAAGACAGAAAAGATGTAGAAAAGAACAGATACAGCTCCAGTCCTTGTTCCAGTGGTGTTCAGCGGATAGAATTTCCACGAGGAAGTAGTGTCAGGACATGTGCTTGCCACAGGATTTTGTTTAAATACACTTTGGCCTTGCTGGGCCCTTCGCCCAGGTGGAACTTGTGGCCACGGCCAGGCCAGGCTGGGGATCCAGGGATGGGTGTGGAGCACGGCCTTGGTGCGACAGGGACTGGCGGCACCACAGAGCCTGGTGGGAAGACACACGGGCCCGGGAATGGGACACACACGGGTCCGGGAATGGGACACACACGGGTCCGGGAATGGGACACACATGGGCCCGGGAATGGAACACACATGGGCCCAGGAATGGGACACACAAGGGCCAGGAATGGGACACACACGGGCCCGGGAATGGGACACACATGGGCCCAGGAATGGGACACACAAGGGCCCGGGAATGGGACGTACACGGAGCCGGGAATGGGACACACACGGGCCCAGGAATGGGACATACATGGAGCCGGGAATGGGACACACACGGGCCCAGGGCCAGGATACACACGGGCCCAGGAATGGGACACACACGGGCCAGGAATGGGACACACATGGGTGTGGGAATGGGACATACACGGGCCCAGGGGGGAAATACACGGGCCCAGGAATGGGACACACATGGGCCCGGGGCCGGGACACACACGGGCCCAGGATTGGGACACACACGGGCCCGGGAATGGGACACACACAGGCCTGGGGCCGGGACACACACGGGCCCAGGAATGGGACACACACTGGCCCAGGAATGGGACACACACTGGACCAGGAATTGGACATACACGGGCCCGGGAATGGGACACAGATGGGCCCAGGAATGGGATTCACACGGGCTCAGGAATGGGACACACATGGGCCTGGGGCCAGGACACACACGGGCCCAGGGCCAGGTGTGCAGGCAGGGCTCGGCTCCGCAAGTCCTGGCCTGCGCCTTACCCTCACACACAGACAGACACAGACAGACAAACAGACAGACAGACACACACAGGCACTCACAACAGACACACACAGGCACACACACAGACACAGACAGACACACAGACACAGACACAGACACAGACACACACAGACACAGACACACACACAGTGCTTCCAGACAGCAATCCTCACAGCTCTCACAGCATCCCACTTCTGAATGTGTAAGTTCCTCTCTGTTGCAGATAAAAATGAGATCAAGCCAAATTAAATACGATTAAAATAAGTGTTATTTATTTTGCGACCGAAATATGGTCCTCATAGCCATAATCAAATAAGGGACAGCGCCGAGCCTGGGTTCGGTGCCAGGTGAACGCACTCTGATCTGATCTCTATTGCATCAGATCCTCCAATGTTCACAAAATTTCCTTGGTCAGCCTTGTTTTTATACAGTTTTTCCTATCTCAGAGCGGAGATGTTTGTCTTTTTTCGTCATTCTGCATATTCATGTGGTTTTCTTGCACTGCGTTGGGCTCGACAGAACCATATTCTGGGAGATTAAAGCTGGTTCTGGTATTCAGGAGGATGGTATTCAGATGTAACTTGCAGGTCTTAGTTTACTAGAAATAGGCATGCAAATGTATTTTTCCCCATGGCTCTAGTAATCTTAATCATAGGTGCTTATTGGGCTCTCATCATTTGGGTGTTCCAAGGAGAATGCCATCTTCGCCTCAACTACGTCTGTTGTTTTGTTAATCCCAGTTTAGTTTAATAAACAGATAACAGATTTAGTTTAATCCCAGTTTTAATCCCAAAAGTTTTTCAGTTTTTGTTAGCAGTTAAAGCATTGTGATTAAGCAATCCCTGTTTCTCCCTCTGCAGCTTTTAGTTTTCAAGTTTTCTGTATTATTTTATTCACACAAACATTGCTTATTCTACATTAATTTATAACTTTACATGAATTACATTATATCATATATCACACCCTCTGTACTTGCACACTCCTCCTAGGGGAGATGGATATTTCAGCATTACTTTTGTGTGCACTACACCCTACACCATGATGACCCATGCTTATTTTCCCAGAGGTTTTAACAATGGCAGCTCTGTCTGCTAATATTTGTCTACATAATGGTTCCATATTCTGAGTGTATTTATTTCATAAAACATGCATGTAAAAAAAACCCAAAAAAAACCCCCCCAAAAAAAAAAACCAAAAAAAAAAAAAACAAAAAAAACCCAAAAAACAAAAACCCAAACAATTTTAAGAGAAAAAACTGAAAGAAACAAAGAAACGTGCAATGAACTGTAAAAAGCAGATTTTGTTTTAGTAAGGCCTAGTAGAATAATGTAGTGACTATCCTTAAGGTTCTTCTTCTTATTATTTTGTTGGTGGATTTTTATTTTATTTTTTTAACATGGTTTCTTTCTGAATAAATCATTGTTTTTGCCTATATAAATAGGTTTTGCCTGTAAATATATAAAAAGGTTTTGCCTATTCTAGGAGGCCTAGTGGTGTCTAGTTTGAAACAAGGTAAGCTTTTGATACAAACATTGCTCCATGTTTGGCAACGTCATTGTAGAAAACCACCCACGATGAACAATCCAATATTCTGTGGTCTCAGCAAGGAAAGTATTCAGTATCACTGTAATTGGACCTTAGGTAACTGCAGATTATTCTCTCAAACCTAATTATTTAATTGTTCTTGCATCTTACTGGATAAAATCATGAGATGTTTTAAGATAAGTTTTCTTTGCCTGAAGTTTAGCAGGAAGGCAAAGAGAAATCTGTTTTTATAAGGCCATATCAAGTAAGGGGTTGGCCATGCAGACTTGTAAGGAGTTGCTCCCTGTCTGGGTTTGTTCAGTTGCTCAGAAACTAATTTTTAATTTTGATGAAAGATTTAAAAGGCAATTTATCCCTTTTTGGGTATTTTCCTAATCAAAGATTTGATGACAAACAGGAATTAATATTAGATCTGTTTAGAGGAAAACAATAGATGAGGGGAAGAAGACACCACAAACAGTATATTAATACAACACTTGTGGCTTTCCTCTCTATTTCTTCCTCTAACTGGATGGTACTTTGAAGCTGTCAGAGATGTGATGACACATCCCTAGAGTAGTAAGAGGCAAGAGCCTGAAATCTTGACTTTTTCTGACTTGAAAAGATAAATTAAGTGTAGATTCTACTGGACTGCTTCAACAGAGGGCATTGGCTGAATATCTACCTTTTTGTTATAGTCAACTTTATATTCTGTTTTCATTGAACAAGGAAAAATAATGATGATGTTTTATGGAAACAGTTATGACTTATGCGGAAAAGTTATGAGAAAAAGAGTGCTAGAAAGTAAAGAGGAGGAAGTGACTGAGAAACTAACATAGGGATAGAAGACAAATAAAGTCTTTGTGGTGAGGGTTGAAGTAGGAAGTACTGATTTTAGTAATATTAAGGTAGCGTTGCCAGTTTGAACATCAGTTAAGGAAGGAAAATATGTCCCCTTTCTCTGCAAGCCTAAAAACAACAATGCTAAATTTAAACTTGTGTTTTAGTGGCTGACTTGCAGAAAGTTGTGTGTAAGCATGTGTGCCAGGAAGTGGACTGTGCTATTTGTTAGATGCCTGAGATATGAGAAGGCTCTGCTTTATTATACTATGGCCTGAGAAAAGAACACTTTACTATGAAGTATTGATACATTTGCCATTACTAAGGTGTTTCAGCTACACTCCTTAGCTTCAGCTTCAGTCATGGACAGACCTTTCAGTACTTAGCAATTTGAGATAGAAGGATTATCACAGAATCACAGAATCAATTATGTGGGAAAAGACCTCTGAGGTCACCAAGTCCGACTTAGGATCACCGTCTTGTCAACTAGATCATTGCACTGAGTGCCATGTCCAGTCTTTTCTTAAACACCTCCAGAGACAGTGACTTCACCACTCTCCCAGGCAGGCCATTCCAATGCCCAGTCACCCTTTCTGTGAACATCTTCTTCCCAACCTCCAACTTAAATTATGTAGAATTCCCAAAGACACTGGGACTTTTATTTTGTTAAAGAATTTATTCCTATTGAATGATCTTTCCCCAGCACTTTTGCATCCAGATGGACTACAGAGAGCCCATTGATAACAGAGTAACCTGCCCTTTGGTCTAGTATGTATTATGAATGTGTGGTTTCAGAACTACAACTAGACTCTATGTAAGGCTTTCTTTACAACAAAATACAACTGATGAAGGAGGATGAGATAAGGACAGAGCTGGGGGATTCTCCACTGCATTCCTCTTTGTTCTGTAGCCACCACCTATCACAGATCCGTACTTTTTTTTACACCAGTGATCTTTTTGTTATCAGCTGTCTCATGTGCTGGATTATAGGAGCCTATTCCCTGGGATAATGCTTAACAAAGCTTAAAGCCCATATTTATTTTGTCCGTAACACAAAAACTCCAATGGAGTTGGAGGTTTTCACATATAGTACCCACATAGTTGTTTTTATTTACCTTGAAATAACTGATACTTATATTTTCTGTGACATGATGGTGTCTTCTGTGTCATTGTGGAAACATGATGTTTCTGAGACATATTACTAAGATTTTAATTTCTGCTGGAAGGTGGAACAATAAAAAATAAAATACTTTCCAAATGTTTTATTTCTGAATGGATTTATTTGGTTTTTTATTCTTACAAATGACTACTGATGTAGAACTTAATTATATTTCTAAGAAGTTTTAACTGCTGAAGTTTTGACCGTTTCCTTAATAGTGAAACATTTCTGGTAACTTGAGCAAATCTAATGCTGCCAAATTTTGCCCTCCCTTGACCTCTACTCTTTCTAAGCCTGGCTGTGTTTTTGCTAGAGAATGCTGAGATCTGGATTTCATTGTCAAGGAATGCCTTGGAAGGTAAATTTTTCCACGTCACAGAGGTGTTTGGCTTTCAAGGCCTCTCTATTATAATTCTTAAACTTTTATTTCCAAATGAGGAACAGAAGGAGTAATAAAAATGTGCAAAATGTTTGTTCTGAGGGAGACGTGAGTAGGTAATGTATCACATATTTTAATGTGCTTACAGTTACAAGGTAACCACTTTTTGGAAACTCTGACATATTTCGCTTGTTGGTGTTTTCTTTTTACTTTATTCCTTCACACTTCTAAGAAAGAAGCACATCCTAATGCAGATCAGAGGAAGATGACGGGCTGAGGGCTTTATATTGGTAGGGTATGGACTTATTCACTCACGGGTCAGTCATAGGGACAGTCAATAGGACCCACCTGAAGTCACTGCTCCCTAGTGAATGCTAGATAGGGCACATTAGCCAGGGCTGTACTCACTTTGCCACTAAGGCCCCATGCCAAAAGTGGGTCACATTCTGGGAGCAGATAACCTGAGGTGTGGCTGGAACAATTGCTCCACAGCCTTTTCTGGCTTTCAGTCTGCTCTCTGAGGAGGCAAGGAGGAATGGGAGGTGTTCTGCATAGGATAAAAGAGAATTTATTACTCTGGGGAACTTGGGTTGCAAAAGACAAAAATATGGGTGTGCAGCAGCTGAAATATGGGGGAGGTTCAAGGGGAGGGTACAAATCATCAGCAAGTTGGAGAAATTTTGAGTGGGTAAAAGGCAGGGTTCAAAAAAGTATTGTCCAATGAGGGGGTGGGGGGAGTGGGGTGGAAGTTGGGTTACATGGACTGATGAAAGGTGGAGTTTTAGGGGATTTCCAAGCAAGCAATTGGCACAAAATAGGATTGACAGGTAAATCAGAGAAGATTGACAAAATGGGTGGGAGGGTATAATTTGGACCAAACCACTAACTTGGGCGGAACATACCATTAACCAGAAACACACTACAATGTATGAGTGGACTAAGAGATATTTAATTCTTGAGGAGGAAGCCCTCTGCTTACTTTCAAGCTTTCCTGACAGATGCAACAGAGGACAAAACTGAATAGTGACTGAAAAAACGTATAAGAAACTGTAAGTTCTTGTACCTTGGGTGAAGTCCTTGGATCTTGGGTGGTATAGCATGCCTCTTTGAGGCATTTTGATGGAGAGAGAGAACTGTAAGACAAAGGCTCAGCAACTGATGTTTTGTCAAGCTAATGAAAAACCAAGACACTTAAAACTGATTGATAAGTACTAGTAGGGCTCATGAAGATTTCCTGAGGTCTCTAAGGGAAAACAGGGTAGTTTTCTGAAAATTATGTTCCAGTGGGCATCACAATGGACACAATATTTTTAGTGTACTGAAAAGTGGACTGTGAGCTACACTAACCTGAATGGGCCTAAATGATGTGCACAACTCCTATCTGATTTAAGCATATATAGGATGTCCTGCTCAAGAACTCAAGGACTCATGATTAGTAATTTTGCTTACTTCTAGATGAGAGCAGATAGTTTAGACCACAAAGGAGAAGCTAATTCTCTTTTCCTGTTTACCTAACTTCCCATCCCATTTTTTATTAAAATACTGTACAGCACACTTAGCACAGAACTTGGAGGTAGAGAAAAGAATGATTAAAGATTATTAAAAGACCCCAAAATCATCTGAGGGGGCTTTTTCAACAAGAAAGTAAGGCCATATTATCTGGAGTTTCATAATTGTAGCAGAATTGTTGATTTTTTTTCTGATAAAATAAATAGTTGTACTCAGTTTAAAAAAAAACTATAATTTAAAAAATCTTTTTAAGTAAAGATATTTAGGAGGTCTAAGCTATTTATGTGAACTCTTGTTAGAAATCTGTGTGAAATCAGAACACAGGCGAGAATTTAAATTTGAACCATCTTGTTTGAAAGACTGCAGTCAAAATCAAAGCATTAAATCAATCTAAATATGTAATAGAATTGAAAATTCTTCCTTCAAAAGTGCATCCAACTTCCTGCTATAAAAACAATATATGGGTTTTGCTACACTTGTTAAATTCTGCCAGCTCTATTCAGACCAAGTGCTAGGATTAATTTTTTCCTCTACCATTGCTTAATTTCAAAACCTATTCAAAGATTGTGTTTTGTTATTCTTGCTACAAAATTTAACAGGCCACTTTTGCATCTTAAAAAGAAAAGGGAAACATTAGTTAGCTTACATAGCCTTAGCTCCACCATGATTTTGAACATAAAAATTTGGCATTTACCCTAATATGTTTGACTGTCTTTTGTGACCTTCACAAAGGTGAGATGATTTTGAACGCAAATACATTGAACTCTTCTGATTTTAGAAGGAAAGAAACTAACTAATTTTCTATTTTGTTAGTTTAACTACTAGGTTATGGAAGTGTTTTGCTGAAATATTGGTCTTCATTGCATAAAGACTGATTCGGTATAATCAAATCCAACTCTCTCCTCCTCTCTAAAGACAACGAACTAAAATCATATAGCAGTACCTAGATGCTCCCTGAACTCTGATGACCTTCTCAGACTACTTATCCAAGCTGAACAAGCCAAGTTACTCCCAGTTACAACCTCAGTTACTATGTAGAATTCCTTCTCTTAAGGCCTTTCAGCATCTTCATCAACGTCCTCTGGACACATTCTAATGCTTTGACATCCCTCTTATACTGCAGCACTCAAAACTGCACACAGAACTCACTGCTAAAGCACAGAATAGAGAGGGACAATCCCCTCCCTCAGCTCTCCAGCAGTACTGTGCCTGATGCACCCCAGGACATTGTTGACCCTCCTGGATGCCAGGGCACTGCTGTCTCATATTCAACTTCCTGTTGACCCAAAACTCCAAAAATCTTTCTTAGGGACTGCTCCTCAGCCTCTTTTTTCCCAATTTGTAGATATATAACCAGGATTCCCCCATTCCTGGTGAAGAACCCTGCACCTATTAAAATGCATGCAGTTCAGGCTGCCCAGCCCTCTTGTCTATCCAAATCTATCTGCAAGGCCTCTGTGCCCTGGAAGAAATCAAAGCTCCTCCCATCTTTGTATCATTGACAACCTTTCTTAGTGTATATTTGATTCCTACATCTATGTAATTTTTAAAACTCTTAAAGGACACTGACACTAAAAGTGAGCCTTCAATT
This sequence comes from Oenanthe melanoleuca, assembly GCF_029582105.1. Classification (NCBI taxonomy): domain Eukaryota; kingdom Metazoa; phylum Chordata; class Aves; order Passeriformes; family Muscicapidae; genus Oenanthe; species Oenanthe melanoleuca. The sequence continues at coordinate 41,313,965 of NC_079362.1, forward strand.
TGTGTCTATCAAATTATTTGTTGTCAAATAGCATGCACTTTCAGACATTTTCATATACAGCAGCAAGCCCAACTTGGTATGTCTAAAGTGCATACAGGATAAACAGGATTGAAGAATTGTGACTGTGTGAATAATGAACTCAGCTTTTTCAAAATCAGAAATATTTTTCTTGAAATATACCTTCTTTGCAGTAAATCTAATAAGGGATAATGTCTCCCAAATCTTTTAAATCTGGGTAAGTTAATAGCCAGAAACAGTAACACTGGTTTGCACATTGAAGCAGAATGTAAGAAAAAATATAAACAAGTTCATGAAAGAGCACTAAAAAGCCATAGGAATTCTAATAAATGTTTTAAGTTTGCTCTCTTTTACATGTTGTGGCTAGTTAATGTCATCAGCTGCAATACACTTTATCAAGTAAAGGATGTTTTTAATTTGTCCCTCTTTTGTGAATCATTTCCTTACTTGCCATTTGTTTGTCTTTCAAAAAGTCTGTTAATTTTCAGTTTCTACCTCTATCACTATCAATACCAGAACTGTATTTCTTTTGAGAAAAAAGGCATTTATAAGGTCATTTTACATTGTCTCTTATCCCTGAAGTTCAGACACCCTAAACTTTTTTTAAGACTGTGGTGTACTCAGATTTCTTTTGTTCTTTTACTGTTTCTTTCTGCAATTCAACCATTACTTTTTTCTGTGTGTCTCTTCATTAAATCATTAGTTATACCTATTTTTTGTGAAGAGTTACAAGAAAAGTGTGTGTAGTGCATCTGATGTGTCTTGGTAAACATTCTGTGTGACAAGTTTGAGTAAGTATATGGATGCTATGTATATAATCTTTGTTATGAAGGCATTATATATTTTATCTGTCTATTGTGCTCACTCAGCATTCCCAGAAATCATAAAAAAAGAGCAAAAAGTCATCAAAGGTTGTTTTTTCCCCCATTGGAACAGGATTTTTCCATAAAGAACTATGGAAAACATCTTGTTTTGATGCTCTTGGTCCAGAGATTTTCAGTACTGATGGAATCAGTGGGAACCTAGAAATTTAGAGTGAAATCATTCATACTGAGAACCTGAACTGCAGCATTTCACAGTCTTTTTAATTCAGGCAATTGGAATGCATCCCCTGGGCTTCTGTCATCCACATGTTCCAAGACTGCTCTGTGATATGACCCAAAATATAAACAGAGACAAGCAGAATATTTGTTTCAAGATCATACTCCTGATCCAAACAAAACACTAAAGTAGATACATCCATAAACTCTTGGTTCTGCTTATCTGATTTCCTGTTTCTTGCAAATATTTTCCAAATCACTTTCTCCTTTGCATATCTGAAGCTGCTTCTATAATTATTGATTGCTTTGTTTTGTGGAATATTTTGAAGCAAGTTTACCTGAAAACTGATGAGTCATGTTTAGAGGCTTACAGAGGTATGATTGGGAAAAAAAGGCTAAATTTCATGGAATCATAGAATAGTTTGGGGAACCTTTTGGAGGGAACCTTTTAAAGGGAGATCTACTACTAGATCAGGTTGCTCAGTCTCATTCATCTTGCGTGTTTCCAGATATGATGCATCCATCACCTCTCTGGGCAACTTTTTTCATTGTCTCTCCACACTCATTGTAAAAAAGTTGTTTGTTACAGCTAAATTAAGTTGATTCCCTTGGAAAGTGTAAAGCCTTTCACCCTTGTCTTATCACTCCATGCTCTTGTAAAAAGTCTGTCTTCCACTCTGTAGGCCCCTTCTAGGTACTGAAATCCTGCTATAAAGTCTCCCTGGACCCAACTCATCACTAGGCTGAACAGTTCCAGCTCTCTGTCTGTCTTCATAGGAGGTGTGCTCCAGGCCTCTGATCATCCTCATGGCTTCCTCTGGACTCATTCCAGCTTGATATGCTGAATATATATATGAATATCCATTCATGATATGCTTCCTGTGTTTTGAGCTCCAGGGCTGGACGCAGGGTTCCAGCTGGGGTCTCACAGAGCAGAGCAGAGGGGCAGAATCCCCTCCCTCAACATGCTGCCCACGCTGCTTTGGATGCAGCCCAGGATGTGTTGTATTTTCTGGACTACAAGTACACATCGTCAGATCATGTCAAGCTTTTTGTCTACCAGCACCCCAAGTTCTTCTCAGAAGGACTTCTTGTAATTCTTTCAGCCCCCAGCCTGTGTTGATACCAGGGGTTGCCCTGACCCATGTGCAGCACCTTGCACTTGGCCTTGTTAAACCACATGAGATTCCCATGGGCCCAGTTCCCAAGCTTGTCCTGGTCCCTCTAGATGGCATCCTGTTCTTCAGGAGTGTCAGCAGCACCACTCAGCTCGGTGTCATCAGCAAATTTGCTCAGGGTTCAATTGATCCCCTTGTCTTTGTCAATTGAAGTCTTCAAACAGTGCTGGTCCCAATATGGATTGCTGAGGAACACCCTCTCTCACCAGTGGCCATTGAGGTACTGACTCATTGACCTCTACACTCTGGATAAGATTGTCTAAACCACATATTAATTAAATAGACCATCAAATCCATCTCTTCCCAATTTAGAGAACAGGATGTTCTGGGTTCTAGGACTGTGTCAAAGGCTTTACAGAAGTCCAGATAAATGACATCTGTAATTTTTCCATGTAAATGACATCAGTAATTGCCCACAGATGTAGTCAATCCATCATAGACCACTGGGTTGGTCAGGCAAGGCTTGCCCTTGGTGGAACTGCATTGACTATCTCTGATCTCTTCCCTGTCCTCCCTGTACCTTAGTATATCTTCTAAGAGGATCTAGATTCATGATTTCGTAGGAACAGAGGGGAGTCTGACAGCATGGTAGTTACCATGGTCCTCCTTTCTACCCTTTATAAAGATGGGTACAATGTTTACCCTTTCCAGTTCTGTGGGACTTCACCTGATGCTGTGACTTTTCAAGTATCATGGAGAATTGCATGGAAACTATATCACTGAATTCCCTCAGGACTCTGAGATTAATCCCATCAGGTTTCACAGACTTATGTATATTGAGGTTTCTCAGGTAGTATTGGACCTGATCTTTACTTACAGTGGGACTTTGCTCCCCTAGCTCTTGTCTTGCATTACATCCAGTTGTGGGAAGATGGGTTGCCATGGAAGACTATGGCAAAATTCATTCAGTATCCCTTTTGTTCTTGGAATAATGTTACTTTTCTTTTTAAAAAATCATACAGCAGATGAATTTAGGAGCAATAAGAAATGGTGATTTCTTTTTAATTTTGTATCAGAAGAAACAGTTTTTGCTTGAATGTCAAGGAACAAGCAGCTTGGACAGTCACGTGTTTCTTTGTATAAGTGACAGGACATAAAATAGTGTTGCCAGCAGAAACTGAGCAGAACAAAATGAACTAAAAGGTAAAATCTGAAACTTAGCACTGGGTAAAAAAGTCACAGAATACATGGTGTTCAGTCAGTAGCTTCCAAGAAATTTCATGTTTCTGGAGTCCCTGTGTCTCTGAACAGAGTAAAAGCAAAAATGTCATCATGAAAGTGTTGACAGATGGCTTTTATGAACTGTAGAGTAAGTTTGACACATAATGCTTTTGAAGAACACTGTATGGAATAAACTAGGCTGCAATATTTTTTAGATTAATTATTGTGACTGTGATCTTCCACTATGGTTATAAACATTCTTTATATAATTTGAGGTTATGTGTTTTCCTTTTGAACTTTCCCTTTGACAATAACACTTTATTCTTAGCATGCAATTTAGACAGCTTATGCTTAATGAAATGTGGCACACTTTTTCTGGATCTGACATGTTTTGTATTGTGTGGTCTGTTTCTTGTGTTTCAAGATGTCTGTGAAAATAAAAAGTAAGAAAATGAGCTTGTGAGTTTTTTTCTTGCCTTTAAAGTATAAACTTACGCATTGCTGGAAATACTATTTTAAAAGTATACTGTAATCTATCACCTCAGATTCTTTGTCCATTAATTGAGACTAAAATATATTTTCAAACACTGTGACATGATCCATACCCTTGTGCATAGTATGCTTAGAAAGTAAATTAAAGGTAAAGAGGCTTTGGACATTTTGTGTCTCTTTAAGTTGTTGCTATCCATTGATCAGATCACAGTTTTTTCAGTATAGAATAGAAGACTAACATTTTAAAATAAAATTTAATTTTGTCATATTTCAGAGGTTGTGGGAATAGTTTTCCCTCTTGCTCCTAATATGAACAACTTCTCTGCTAGTATGGAAGCATGATGGGATGCTTGCCACTTAGAATTTCATAAATACAAACTGAAAAGCTTCAAATTAAAAAACCACAAAATTTTCAGTATCAAACACCAACGCGCTTAGCTTTATTCTGTATTGATTTTGTGATTTTATTAAACTTATCATGGAATATAAGTCTAAGGGTGATTGCAATAATTGCTGTTAGAGATTCAAGTTAATATTAGATATTATTCCTTGTTTTCCTGCTTCACTGGGATCAGATTTTTCAGTATTTCACCTTTTTCTGAGAGCCATCTTTATGCTAGTAGGGATATATCCTCTTTGGTGTGTATGTCTTTCATTTTGGTCTGCATCTTCACATTGTTTAGTGAAACGAATAAATGAAAGGGCTCTATTTTTTACAGGCTGATATATGTGGTTTATACTTTGTATGTTTTTAATTTAATAGGGCAGTACTTTCCATTAAAAGATGTCTCTCATTACAAGGAATGCTGTTATGAAGCAGTGTGCATTAAGCTTGATTCTCACTCAATTTAAAATACTTTGGAAACAAATACATCAAAGCACAGGAAAATGGTTAGTAGGCATTCTGTTTTTTAAACATATGAGTAAGTTCACGTAATGAGTGGGACCTCTGGGTCAAATGAAGCACCCAAATAATCTTAAATGGAGTGATAGAATTTGTGTAAATGACTGCAGTGATCTATATGCAGCTTTCTGGCTTTTCTTTAAAAAACACTTGGCTTCCCTGCTACCGAAGAAATTATGTGCTTTTGAATTCATTTTTTTTTCTAAAGCTGACCCTTTAAATGGACAAGCTGTTTCACTTTTCCTCTATAAAATTGATATACTTACTGTCCAGTTAAAATCCTATATGTGTCTCATATTGCCAAGACCTTGCTTATACTAGTTTCAGCTCTAGGAATGAAATTTGATTATCTCAGTCTGATTCCTGGTGAAGAACTGCTCATATTGCAAGAAAACTTCTTAGCAAATACTACTGACTTTCAGATGTGTAGAAAACTTTTGTAATGGTACAACAGGCTGAAAGAATAAAAATACAGAGCTATTCCCTCATTCTTCAAAGTTATATCTTCTAAGAAAAATGCAATAAGTTTCTCATAAATTTAACATGATTTTTTGCTAATGTTTCAATTACCTTGTCAAGTTACGTTTCTATTATAAGAAAATTGTTATTAATTATATTACAAATTTAGCACTCTCCTAAGTTCAATATGCATGTAGAAAGTAAGAAAAACTACAATCATTACTTTCTCTAAAATCCCTGGGAGAAAAGATCTGAATTTATAATCATTCTACTTATCTTTCTTCTAATTTCTTCCACATCTGTATCTGGAGCAAATCATCACTTCCAGGCTTAGTCCCTGATTTTACAACTAATTCAAATAATCAGCCCCCTGGACCCATGAGGAAATAATTGCACAGGTTTTTAAGGGAACACAACTAAAAAGACACAGCACTCAATACCTGTGTGGTAAGGTTGTCAGACTCTCTAGTTTAAACTTCTTTTAAAAGATGAATCTTGTTTGCTTTTCATGTCTCCTGAAAATGTAAGGGGTTTGGTTTGTTTGTTTTAGCTATTTTTATTTACATAAAGAGATATTTCAGGATTTTAATTAGATGAAATTTTATGGCTACAAGGAAATGTTTTGTTTCTTAATATAAATTTTCTCATGCTGCTTTGAAATTTAAAGCTCTCATAAAATGACATATTGCTTATGTAGTAGTAAGTAGTAGTAGCAGTAAGCCGTATGTTTATTTTTTGCTTTGTTTTAATATTAAATCTAGAAATAAAAATTGAATCTAGATTAATAAATCTAAAATGAACAGTAGTCTTCTGGAGGCAAAGGGGTAAAAATTCTCAAGTGAGATGTGGATTTAGAGGTGGTTTAAAAAATAAGCTATTTACTCAGCAGTTCATAAGGCTATTCATTAATCAAACCTGCTGTTGAATATGGTAATTTTAAGAGTTAAATTCACCTTAAAACCCTATTATTCTCATTCCTTGTTAAATATCTGTTTCTGGGTCAAGAGGTTTGTTATTAGATCCTGAGAATTACAAATTTTGTTGGTTACATAATTTCTGACCCTCTAGTATTGAGGCATCTGTCTTTGGGCTAGTGACTTTTTAAACTTGGTGGCAGCTTTTAGACTCTTGTCTGCTTTGCCAAACTCAGTCATTATTGTTCGAGCCAGTTGGACAAATAAAGCAGGTCTGTCTGGCTGTTCTGGCAGGCATTTCTTCCCAGCTGGTCTGTCTACCGTTGGTTTCTGCTAGATCTCCGAGTAATTAGCAATTTGGCCTTAGTGAAAGGCTTTTACAGCCTTTAATGTGTGAGAGGTGAGCCTTTAATATGAGAGGAGGTGTTCTAACCAGTCAGTAAATCACTGGTCCTTTCCCACTGTTGGGCCTAATAAATATAATATGGTAGATGGCACGTACTTGTTCCCTCACTGCTTATTGTTCTGCTTTTACCTCTTCTGATTCCTACAGGAGATTTTTTAGAGAACTGACCAAAGTCCTGACAGAACCTAATGGCACAAATTACACACTAGATATTTTGTCTTTGAAGAAATAATACTAGAAAATAAATAAATAAATGAATAAGGAAAACATCAAATGCCAAATAAAACTAAACAACCAAAAAACCGTCCAAACCAAAACAATCATTTCTCCTAATGATTCCATGTCAACAACCCCCGAAAAACAGGGTTTTTTTTTCTCTTTTTCGTGAATATTGAGTAGATTTGCAAGGGAAATTTGATATGCATAGCTGTTCATGTAATCCCTGCCTAAAGTTAAAAGTTTAGCTTTCCAAATAGTGGATCAAGCAAACAGAACAGCATATCTGACACTTTAAGACTATAATAATTCATCTCCCTCACTCTGTGTGGATATTCTTTCAGTAGAGAAGCAGATTCCATAGCCTGTGAAGGGTGTTTTCCTAAAGCCACCTTTTGGAGAATGGTTAAAAACACTTTATGAATGCTCAGGCATCTGTGGATTGTAATGTGAACATTTTTTTAGTGTGATAAAAGGCAAGGTTCATAGGAAGAGTTCATAGCTTTCATCTGACTGGGTCTTTATATTGATGGAAAAACAGCATGCTAAACTCATCTTCAGTGGAAAATTATGCTCAAAAATAGGATTTGCAAAAGTAAATTTGGTATGAGCAAGTCAATGGAAATCTGAAGGAAAATTATATGTTTACAGGAATTCAGGTGCACAGAAGGTTTTTTTTTTTCCATCCACAACAGTAATTCACAAATACAAAATTTGTAATTTTTAGTTTTTATTACATCTAAATTTCAATTAATAGCATATGTTTTGCATCTAATATAAACATAGTAGGACACAGGTGAAAATATCTACTAACGACATAGAAATGAGTAATTAAAAAAGGTGACAACTGCATTGGGATGTGAGCCTTTCATGTCCTGAGGTCTGAGTCAGTCTGAATTTCAGTGCAGTGTAGCTGACACAATGGGCCATATTTTTTCCATTAGATATATAATGCTAGAAAACCTTTTGACGTCAATGAAAGTTTTGTATATGCCTACGAAGGGAGAATTTGTCCTGCTGTGGTTTTCTATATTATCGTGCATTTTCCAACAATAATAAAGGGCAGCCTCTGTTTGTCTTTCAAAGTACAACTTTGCCACCCGGATTTCAGAGGTTTTAGCTGTGTTGTTGCTCAGTGTGGAACTTGAGATAGAGAAGGAAAGATTCACATGTGCACAATAGAGCTGCATTTAATTTTGTATTGAAAAATTGCTGTTCACATGCTGGGGTTGGGGTGAGGAGAAGGGACAGGATATACCAGTTTAGAATCTTAAGAATAATTAAGAATCTTTTTCACAAAACCATATGACACCTCATCACAAGTGGTGCCATATATCCCCTCAGCACAAGTCTTTGAGAAGTTATGGCATATACTGATACCTAGCACTTGAAGTGAAAGGAAGATGGTAAATATATGACCTTGTACTGACCAACAGAAAGGTTACTTTACAGAGACTGTGGTCTGCAGACCCATTAAAACTTTTTAGTTTGAGTGTGAAGTCATTGTTTTAAAATGTCTGTCAAAATAAGCTGTAAAGAATATGTACTGTAAATAATTACCTCTCCTGGTCTCATTCCATACATCAGAGTTTGGAAGGCATTCAAATTTATAATTTTGTTTAATTGAAGTGTTATAATTAGCCTACTAATATAGTCATTCCCTCATCATGTAACTGAATTCCAAGATGCTTTACAGGCCCATTTCTAATTAATTATGTTGTATGCTTTCATAGACCCTATCTCTTTTTCTTAATTGATGTTTATTTTTGTCATAAACAAAAATGCTTATTTTTGTCAATTTTCTTCTCCTCCTATGATCTGAATACACATTGGTATGTTGGACTATCTGAAGCCTTTAGAAAACAATATTAGTTCAGAAGAAAAATTTATTTTCTTCTTACAAAGATGAAGTTAGAAGCCTACATCATATTTTGATCAGTGTATTGGGGTACAACAGAACAAAAAGGATATAATTAAAGTTATTCATGATAGAACATGTATTTGAGCTAAGAGAAATTATAGTATTTATCACATTTTCAAACAAAATTGCAAATTTTAAAAAGCTGAAGGTGTACTTTGTTCCTTTGTGGAGTATAAGTTTGTGCAGTTTAAGCCATGAATTTATGAAAGACTCCCCTTTTTTATTTTTCCAGTGCTGTTTGTTTCCAAACTTATGTCGTTTTATTCCTTTCATTTGGACCTTTATATATCATTAAGACCACACACCTCCTTGTTTTCTTCACCAGAGACTAGGAGATGACTGGAAGTGGGAGTGTTCATGTAGTCAAAAGTTTTGGTTTGAAATATGATGATATGTTTGAAATACTTCCTCATTCTTTTGTTGGTTTGTTCTTTCTTTGGTTTTTTGAGTTGGTTTGTTTGGTGGTTTGTGTTTTGTTTTTGTTTGCTTTTTTTTTTTTCTTGTCTTTTTTTTTTTTTTTTACTGGTTCCAGTAAATTTATTATTGCACTTATAAATAAATACTTATTATCCTGAGTGCAAAGGAATTTTCATACTCATGTGATTCTAAAAAACTTGAAGCAAAAGTAGGGCAGGCTTATGATTTACTAAAATAATAAGCTAAAGTTCCTGTTTCTTTTATATTTTAATACTTAAAGATTATGTAAATATCATTTATATTCCTCAAATACAAGTGTAATTTAATTTCAATTCATAGCAGAATTTTATCTGACACCTTTTTTTTTACCCCTTCAGGTTTTGGATTTTATTTAGTAGTTTGACCCAGTAAAATTGGATTGTGAGGTCTGATCCAGAGACAGCTCTTTGTAAATATGTACTGTATTATACAGCGTCTTCAGTGCATGGAGTTTGTTTTGATTAGAACTCAGAGAGAAAGAATGGCTGATTAGCTTGACATATGGAAAAGTTATGTGAATGATATGATGAACATGACTAGGGAATGCTTGCATATTGTTACTTGAAAAAAGATAGAAAAAAAAAACTTATCAAAAATAACAGGCATCAGTTTTTAAATCAAAGTACATTTTCTATATCTCATATAACAGAACTGTGGAAATTAATAGGACAAGATTTCCTGCAGGTCAGAAACACAAAAAAGTTCAAATAATGAATGAGTATGTAATCTGTGGAATAAAACTCCCACATGAAGGCAATTAATCCAAATACTTCTAAATAACCATTATCTCAGAAAGAGTAACAGTTCAGATTGTCAGAAAGTAAACCAGTGACAATATTCATGGCATCCTTTCTTGTTCATAAAGTCTTTTCTAAAATATATACTCTTGGCTATTGTTAGAACCACCACTTTCAAATTAGATTGCATTTTGATCTCACATATTGCTGGACATGTATGAGCTGCAGAGAGTGCCCTTAAGCCTGGAGCATTGGTTAAAACAGCAACCATCACTTAATCCCACTGGAAACTCTCAGAAAGCAATGACATATTTTGGGTGTTTGCAAACAACACAATGATGAAAAGAAGATTGTTAGGAGAATAAAGAACATATTCAGTTCACCCACTAAATTAACTTAAAATCACTGGTGATTGGTGAGCTTTGAGACAGGCAGCAGAAAAATAACTCCAGAGAGCAGTTGAGTTTTTATGTTACTGAAGCCCATACCTAATTAACATGCACACCCTTCTCTGTTTGTGCCCCTGTTTGCTCTGTGTAAACAACTCTATAGAGCTGGTTTCCCCTTGTGTTCAAACAGCAAAAACCTTTGATACTATGAGGAAAATTAGTAACAGGTGAAAGACCATGTTTAACAATGTTGGGACAAAACAGCCGTTTGCTTTAAAGTATAAGTCCTCTAATCTTCTTTAATTCCTAACAGACAATAACTGTTGTCTGTCAGCAGAAATCACATATATCAATATCTCTGAAAACCCCTGTAGTAAAGATACACACAAAAATAAACACTTTTTAAATTTTCATCATATAGCTAAATAAGTGTGAGGGAACATAAGAAATTATTGAGATTTACAGAGGCACATTTGGCTTCCTTTCCATATTTACTTGAAGTGTGCAAGAAAAATTCAATTGGATTATTGCACTCTAAGGATAAACTATTATCAAAAGACATGTGCTGTGATCAAATGCAGATAAAGTGTTTGTGGTGTAGAAAGAGATTTTAATTTACAATGCTCTTTATAAATTTTAATTTTGGATTTGTGCTTTGTCATCATGATCTGTGCTTTTTTTGATATTTGTTTTCTCACATGCAAAGAAGGTGGAGGGTTTGAGGGTTTTTTGAGTTCCTGTCTATTTCAAAAAGTGGTCTAAAAGGCAAATATTCTCTTCAGATTTGAATTTCTCTTAAGTGCCACATTTGCCTTCTTTTGTATTCTCAATATAGGAAATATTCACTCAATTTTCCCCCCAATGAATAAATTTATTTTCCTATTGTTAAGATAAAAGAGGACTGATAAAACAGATTAGATCATTCATAGCCAGTTTAAGTTGGAAATCTCAGCATTGTGACACCATTATATTTGTTTTCAGAAACAGAGGTTTATACTGAAGATTGTTAGCAAGAGTTTAGCAGTTGCTCCTGGCTGCTGAGCTCCACCAAAAAAAGGAAGTTAAATCACATCATTATGTATTCTAAAAGGACCTTTAAAGACTAGTATTTCAACCTAATTCATTGCACTAAGAAATGACACAGAATCTCGGCGCAAAATCAGCTTTAAATGGCCTTTCATTTTAAGATACTGTTTCATAGATAATTTCATTTTAATATACCTTTTTATTTTCATTTCAAGATGCCATTTCATAGATCTTGCTTGGTAAAAATCAAGGAAGGGGAAGGAGAGCTGCTTAAAAAAAAAAAAAAAAGAAAAAAGAAAAGGGGAAAAAAGAGCAATTGCTTGTCAACTCCTTTTGAATAAGTCTAAAGAAAATAATTAAGTGCAAATGCCTGCTTTGTAGATAGTCTTGGGGAGACTTTCTGAGCTGCTTGTTGAAGACTTTGACACCTAACTACCACTTCAACTGGACTGGAGAACTGAAGCTTCTATACATGCCAGAAATTGGTTTGCAGTAATTTAGCCACTTAGCCAATTTAGTAATTTAGTTCAGTAAGTGGCTGTGAATGGCATTGTGACTTCAACAAATTCAGCATACTTTGCAGAAAATATGAGAATACTGGATTTAGATCTGAAATTCTACTGTGTAGAAGTTTCCTTCACACTCTTTGTCCTTCCCAGTGGATAATCCTGCCCCTTCCCCAAATCCCCAAAGAAGCAAAAGAACAAACAAACCCCTTGCAAAACCCATTCAACCATCCAACCAAGTAAGCAAGCAAGAAAACCCCAACCAAACAACAGCAACAAAACCCAAATTGGTTTCTTCGTATTATTTACATGAAAAATATTGAAACCATTACTGAATTTTAATAAAATTGTGTATGGTCAAAAATGACAGAAAAAAGACTGCAGGTGAGAGCACCAGTCTGACAGAAAGAATAAGAAATATTTCTCTAATGTTTCTTCATCAGTAAGCAAAGATACTTTCTATACAGAAATTAGATTCTATTCTGTGTATGATAGCCTGTGAGACAAGCACATGTCATGATCTGAAAATGAGAGGGCATATTGCTCTAGTATGGAACATAAAATAACTTCATTTTGGCATGTGGAATGTTCAACTTTTTCTTACCAGCAGAATTCTGTGAAATATTTCATAAGGTTTTACTTAAACATGTTTATTTATACAACACGCGCTATTTTCCAAAAAATCTTCCCTAAATGAAAAATGCACTGCAATGCACCTGAGATCAGAAATCTCTAGTGCAGGTGTTGTGGAGAGGAATCAGCATTTATGGAGAGAAATTAGCTTGTCTACTTGCTTACTTAATTTCAAAAATACAGCTCAACATTCTGACTGACAGGCTCTGAGACCTAAATATGAGGATTCTCAGCAAGGAAGCTGCTGAGGTTTTCTCTCCTTGTCTTTACATTTCTCTACCATGGGCACACTGCATGCCACATCAGGAACATGTGCAGACTGGGGTTTTAGCTTTGGATTTTTTTAGCTTTGGATTTTTTAGGTTTTTTTATGCAGGCTCCTTAGGGGTAAATGTTTTATTTCCTGCTTTGCACTAGCATAAAAGCAGTTGAAGCCTTTCAAAAATGGGAGAAAAAAAGAAATAAAAGCTTTCTGTGTTAACTAAGATATTAAATTAAAAATGAAACTGTTTGCTGCTTGACAGAATAGAAAACCTTTTTCAGTGTGTGCTTGATGTGAAAAACCAACTAAAAATCATTAGAGCTCTTTATCCTTTCACTTACCCACTTCTGTCCCTTCCTACCATCTCTCTTCCCCTCATCTTTCTCTCTCTCCCTTTTCCTTCAGCTCCCCTTTTTGTTCCTGGAACATTCTGTTTCTCTTATGAGCTAACAAGTTTGCTGTGGCCTTGTGTCTCATTCCCTTCCAGGCTTGCAGCTGTTTTGGCAACAGAAGAAAAAATCCCCATAACAAATCAAATAAAAGCCCATTCTGTGAAGAGGAATTGAAAACAGCAGGCCTCAAAGAGGACTGCACATGAGATGCCTTGTTCTGGCTTTCAACACGACTCAAATCAGAAACACATTACCATAATCTGAAACAGCCCACTGCTAACACAAGACAGATGGTGGGTAATAACCCATGCATCATTAATAAATAAATTCCAGCATTAAAGGCTTTACAAAGTATGACAACATTATCTGGGCAAAATTACTGCCCCTTTTCCACCCCCAGCATTATTTCACTCTCTTGTGGGTCTCTTTCACTCCCTCTCTCCCCCTTTTAAAGTGATTGTTCTTTTGAAGGAAATTAAACATGGTGCAAGTTTTAATCACATGAAAGCTATCTTAGTGTATAAGTCTGAAACTCCATAAGGGAAAAATAAAATAGCTGCCAAAGTGTAATTGCTCCCATGTACTTCTATTGGATCAGCAAATTATGATTTATTGCATTGTGCTCCACTAGCTGTCTTTGCCCTCTCTCATATCCTGCTATTTTATTTCACTACGAATTTCAGGCAAGAATTTTGCATTGTGTTTTCTACTAAATTGTAGGATATATGTTGTCATTTCTCAGCTTTCCATCTACTAACTGTGCCATCTGTCTTCTCCCTTTTCTTTCTCACTTATTTCAGAGATAATTTTGACTAATAGATATACCTTTAACAAAGGTTGGAGAGTACTTATATATAAGATGGACAAACACTTTTTTGACTGACCAGCATGAGTATCACTGAAAAGGGAGGAGAAGGCAGATGGGATAAAATGTTTACAGTTTGTTTCACAGTTATAAATACAGAGCTTGAATCCCAGGTGAATTTTGTAGTCTGTGTTTCCAGAGTTCATAGTGTTGCATTACTACAGGGCTGAAAGTCTGTCATAAGGACTGAAGAAGACCTGAAAGTCTGTTTGTGTCTGTGTGGTGGGTTAATCTCTACTGGACATCGGATGCCACCAAACCATTCTTATCGCCTCACCTCTTCAAAAATACAATTGAAAGATCATGGGTTGAGATAAGGAAAGAAGATCACTCATGTTTACACAGAATCACAGCATATTCTGAGTAGGAAGGGACCCACAAGGATCACCAAGACCAAATAACAAGTGAATGAAGGAAGTGAATGACTCACCATGTGGTGATTAAACCAGCAGCCTTGCTGATGCTCTAGCCAACTGAGCCAATCTCAGGGTCATGGGCAAAACAGCTTTGGCTAGAGGAAATGAATTTAATTGATCACAAATTTACAGTAGTAGAGGAGGAAGGTGAGAAATAAGAACAAAAGTAAAAGCATCTTTCCCCAACTCCTCCCTTCTCACAGGCTCAGTTTCGCTTCTCACTCCTCTACCTGAGTGCCAGAAGGAGGGGAAATTTGGGTTGAAACTATGAACTGATGTTCATAGCCCTTCATCTCTGTCTCTTTTCCCTTCTCATTCTCTTTCTCTGCTCCAGCCCCCAGCTCCTCCCATGGGAGAAAGCTCTTCATGAATTTTTCTGTATGGGTCTTTTCTGCTTAAGAATTGCTTCCACATTGATTCTTTTTATGGGGTAAAGAATCTCTTCATGACCACACTGCTCCCATATGGGCCCCCCAGGAGATCACTAATGCTGATAGCAGGCCTGAATCCAGAGGTGCTCCCCTCCATGGGCTGCAGCTTTGGTCAGGCCCCTGTCCCTCTGTGGGCTCCCCTAGGCTGCAGCTTTCCTCAGGACACAACCTGGGGTAGAGGGACCTCCATGTGCTGCAGGAGAATTTACACTGGGGTGCCTAGAGCACCTCCTGCCCCTCCTTTTCCACTGACCTTGGTGTCTAGAGTGCCATTTCTCGGACATATTCTCATTCTTTTCTCCCAACTGCTGTTTCACAGCTGATTTCTTAAATACATTGTCACAGAGTGACTACAAACCTCAGTGAGAGGTTCAGCTTTTGCCAGCAGTGGGACAGTCTTGGAGCTGGCTGGCAGTGGCTCTGAGTAGCCTGGGGGCAACCGCTTGCTGGTGTCTTCTCACAGAAACATCTCTTGCAGTCCCTTCCTGCTGCCAAAACCAGCAAGCAAAACGAGTGAAATATAAAAACTATGACTGTCTGTGAGCAGAACATATTTTGCTCTAAACATTATTGTGATTTCTGGATTTTTCTGTTGCTTGCTTTGACAATTCACTAATGAAAAAAGGCCTGTGAACAGAGCTGAGCAAGCACCATAGTTAGGAGTAGTGGATTGGCTAAGATTCTATCCAAATAAATTCCAGTATGAATATTTAAATTTGGAATCTCATGAATAATTTATAGTATATATACTATAATTATAATATTATATAGTATAATATATCATATATAGTATATATATACTATATATACTACATATATTTATAATATATACTTACTATATTTTTTAATTCCTGATGTAAATTGTCCTTTTACAATCAGTACAACTATCAGTTATTTCCTGAAGTAATAATAATTGGAATTCTTCCTGTTTTATTTACTTATTTACCATTCTTTCACAAGCCAAATTAGAGAAATGCATTTTTTTATAGAATGAAATACCCCAAGTGAATTTTTTCCGGCCAGTTGATTGATGGAATTGTATTACTTTCTTCCAAAAGGATTTTTAGAAGACACATTTCTGCTTTGCATGGATGCTGCAGCTATGTGATGGAAAGTGTCATCGGTCATAATTGTCCTTGTGACTTGCTACCTTAGTTCCAACAAAGAAGCCCTACAAAGAGCTATGTGGGTAGCTCCAAAATAACCACAGAAAACTTGTGCACAATGTAATGTTATGCTTAATAATTTTCATGGGATTTCATGAACATTACAGTGTTGAACTGAATTTACCAGAAAATCTCATCTACAGCATATATTTTCTAAGGTCAGAATTGAAGTCGTATTTATTCCCAGCTGTTTTTCTGTTTTTTTTGGTTTTTTTTTCATTTGGTTTGGGGTTTTGGTTGGGTTGGTGTTTTTTTTTTTTTTTTTTGTTGTTGTTGTTGTTGTTGTTGTTGTTGTTGTTGTTGTTTGGTTTTTGTTTTTTTTTTTTTCTAAAAAAAGTTTTTTTTTAACAATTTATATAACTATCTGTAAAAATCTTTCATACATGGGAGTAACAAATTGAGTCCAGAATCGGAAAGAGCAGCCCCCAGTTTCTAAGGGCTCTGATGAGCAGGTCTCAGTTAAGGATGTACTATACTGCTTGCTTACTTCTTGGCATGGTTTTCTGAGTTTGTTCACTTTTAGGGTTCCTGCTGCAGTAAAGTAACTAGTAAACCCAGAGCTTTTCCTCTATCTTTGATTAACTCAAAGCAGTAGGAGGAAATATTTAAGATATAATGATTTAAGATAGTAATGATATTATACATAGAATCTATATCCATATTATAATGCATCTTATTAGGAAAAATTAAAAAGTAGAAGTAGTCTTATATTCTTTTTAAAAACTACTTAGAGAGGAAAGGAGGCAGAAAGGCAAGAAGACAGGCAGGCAGAGGCAGGCAGGAAGGCAGGCAGGAAGGAAGGAAGGCTAGTTATGAGTTTTCCTGTGGCTATATATTGGAAAGTAAAGACCAGAAGTGAAACTGTGTGGGCAAATGAAATCAGTACATTTAACTTCATAATTTTACTGGTATTTTGCATGGCAACTGACTCAAATCTAGTTTCAGTTCTAATCACTAGTAGTAGAATGACAAATAACCAACAGAAAAAAACCATAAAAACTTGTTTAGAGAAAAGTTTGGATAGGCTTTTTAAGGGCTTTTGTCCAGACACTTGTCTTTATATGATTTGTATAGTCAAGCTTTGCCAGCAGGAGGGGATACAGGGGTGGCTTCTGTAAGAAGATGCTGGAAGCTTCCTCCGTGTCTGGCAGAGCAAATCTCTGGCAGCCTTGTAGTCAGGTGTGCCACTGGTCAAGGCTGGGCCAGTTAGAAATTATGATAATGCCTCTGTGATAACACATTTAAGAAGAAGAAGTTCCTGCACAGGTTTAATTGATGCCAGAGAAGAGCATGTGAGAATACCTGGGAGGAACAGCTCTGCAGGCACCTAGGTCAGTGGAGGAGGGACAGGAGGTGCTCCAGCCACTGGAGCTGAGATTCCCCTGCAGCCCCTGGAGCAGACAGCCCCAGGGTGAGGCAGCTGTGCCCCTGCAGCCATGGAGGTCCATGGGGATACAGAGATCACCTGCAGGCCATGAAGAACAACCACACCACAGCAGGGGGATGCCTGAGGGGAGGCTGGGACCCCATGGGAGGTATGTGGCAAGGGGAGCCCCCACTACAGCAGCCTGTCCTTGAAGAACTGCACCCTGTGAAAGGGTAGTCCTCTGCAGGAGTCTGGGGAGCTCTGTTGTCCATGGGATGGACTCACACTGGAGAAATTAATGGAAAACTGTGCCCCATGGGAAGGCCTCTACAGTGGAGCAGGGGATGGGCTCCTCTCCCTGAGCAATGGGAGAAATAACATGTGATGAACTGGCCATAACCCCATTTCCTGTGCTGTTGGGATGGAGGAGGTAGAGCTGGGAGGGAGGCAGGTGTTCTGAAGGTCTGTTTTTACTTCTCATTATCTTGCTCTGATTTTCTTAGTAACAAATTAAATTAATATCTTTAATTCTAGTTTGTTTTGCCCATGACAGTATTTGGTGACTGATCTCATCTGGTCCTTATCTTAACTCATGAATCCTTCATTATATTTTCTCTCCCTTGTACAGCTGCAGAGGGGAGTGATAGAGAGGCTTTGGTGGGTGCCTGGCATCCAGCCAGGGTCAACCCACTAGACTCTTAGGAAGTTCAGAAAACAGAACAACATTCTTTCCTAAAAATATTTATGCCCCCTCAAAAAAAGGTCACTCGCCAGACCAAACCAAAACATAATGGTTCAAAACTTAGAACCATTCAGCTCTGTGACATTTACATCATTACAGTAAGTAATACAGATATTACTTAAAATATTACTTTCAAAGAACTCCCTGAAAAAATATTCATATTTATGTAAGTAGACATTCCCAAAATTTATTTAAGAGAATTTCATTACCCTGTCAGAATGACAGAAAAGATATTTAGAACAGTTTTCAATATCTTTTAAGATATAGATGTTTTAATGTAATGCTGCAAAGATCTATAATGGAAGAAAACAATTTTTTTATGTCAGCTGGCATTATAGATACTAGGCATTTCTGCTAGAACTTCTCAAGAGCTCCAAGAGTCCCTGTGGGTCTTACCACCTCTTGTGAGAAAGAACCTTAACAGTTCTTTTTTTCACAATCTAAAATTTCCGTACAGGAATGTTTTTAGCCATAAAATCACCTGAAGGCTCTGCTGCCATTCCATGGGACCTGGATCAGCTGGAGGGTTGGGCAGAGAGGCTCATTGGGCTGATGAGGCTCAACAAGGGCAAGTGCCAGGTCCTGCACCTGGGGAGGAGCAGCCCCAAGTGCCAGCACAGGCTGGGGCTGAGCTCCTGCAGAGCAGCTCTGTGGAGAAGGACCTGGGGCTCCTGGTGCATCACAAGCTGTCCATGAGCTGTCAGTGCCCCTGTGGCCAGGAGGGCCAAGGGGATCCTGGGCTGCTCTGGGAAGTGTGGCCAGCAGGAGGAGGGAGGTGATCCCTCCCCTCTACTCAGCCCTGGTGAGGCCACACCTGGAGTGCTGTGACCAGTTCTGGGCTCCTCAGCACAAGAGAGACAAGGAGCTGCTGGAGAGGGTCCAGTGGAGAGCCACGAGGATGATCAGGGGTCTGGAGCTTCTCTCTTGTGAGGAGAGACTCTGGGAGCTGGAGCTGGGTCTGTTTGGTCTGGAGAAGAGAAAACTGAGAGGGGATCTCATCAATACATAGAAATATCTCAAAGGTGAGTGTCAGGAGGATGGTGCCAGACTTCTCAGTGGTGCCCAGAAAAGAGACAAGGAGCAATGGCTGTAAACTAAACACAAGAAGTTCCACCTCAGCAAGAGGAAGAATTTCTTTACACTGAGGGTGGCAGAGCACTGATAGCTGCCTGGAGAAGGTCATGGATTCTCCCTGACTGGAGACATTCAAAATCCACCTGGACACCTTGTTCCTGTGTCACCTGCTCCAGGTGACCCTGCCTGGGCAGGGGGTTGGACTGGAGGATCTCCAGAGGTCCCTTCCAACCCTCACAATTCTGTGATTCTTGGTAGTAGTTGGGTAATTGCAGCCAGGATTGACAACCAGTACAGTAAATTTCTGGACATGAGAAGAAAATTATTGCTTTCATAAATGTGGATGTAAATGTCAGAAATTAATTGGACTCATCTATTAATGCTTTGCCTATATTTATGTTCAAGTAAAGTAATTTTAAGTCTCTCTAAGACAGTAATCAGTATAAAATAATCTACCTAAACAATAATACAAGGCAGTGGAAAAGTGATTATGAAGTAAATCAAGATTTGCCTAAAAGTGGTAATTTTTATGAAATTTTTTTTTTCTTAGATATTTCAGTGCTTAATGCCAACTTCTTAACAGTGACTCACTTAATTATATCAAACATATGTCAAGATCCTTCCATGTTGATGGATTATATTGACTGTACTGAGGACCCTTCACACCAGTTTGTTCCTCTTCCAGTTTCACTTACTTTTCTTGAGTGATGAGAGGATTCAGATGGCCTCTTCTTGTGAGAGATAAAGTAAGGGTGTGGCAGGCCATATCTGTGCCTAATTAGCTAACGAGCATTTTCTGACATTAGGCAAGAATATCTAACACGGTTCATAAGAAGTAGTGCAATAAAGCTGTTCTCACACATTATAAATAGCCTTGTGAGTGGCAAGCTGTGGTTCTAAGGGTAGAATGAGTGCCTCTTATTTTCTAAGACAAATACTTTCCAGCAGACTTTAAAACTAGAGTCAGTGCTACTATATGTGCCAATGTACAGAAACCTTTTAGGATGTTATGTTCTGCTTCATAGATAAGAAAGGACAGTGTCTGAAGTTAAATACTTCTTCCTAGTATGAAACCCAGACTTTTTTTGTATTAAATATTGGAGCACTCACACTTAAAATGTGAAACAAAACCAAATTATTTTCCTAATAGTATCAAAATATTATCAACCAACATAATTCCACACAAGTAAGTGCCGTTTTTCCATTAATGAGAAGAGCTACACTGTTCTAAAACATTTTTATTGTATTTATAGTTATAATTGTATGATATTGAAATTGAAAATTTTTTCTTATGACATTAAATTTCTATACAAAGGGGATTAATGAAGTACAGACTCATTTATGTTGAATAGGAACAAGAATATTTTAAAAATAAGCAGTTTAAAATGTAATTTTAAATTTATACAACAAGTTCATAATATTAATAACATATGCATTTTTTGATGTTGAGCAATTTTTGCATTTTATTCTTATCACTGACTCGGTTTTCAGTACTTAAGTGCTTACAGATGCCTGTCAGCCATTTGCTGCTTATGGAAACAAACTGATATTTTTATTTCAAAAGCTGCAAATAAATTAAAGGTATAAAAGAAAGATAAGGGAAAACATAGCTCCAATTATCAGCTGGTATGCTGAACAAATGAATGTTATTGTTGAAAAGAACAGCACATCTTTTCTCTTCTAAGAGTTAACTGAAATCACATGCATACCTCAACTAATTTCAAAAGTATGGGAGCACAAGAATAATGGAAGCTTGGGCTAAATAATGTTTACATTAGTTATATATATTGAAATTCATAGGGTTTTGGGAAACTTGCCTTTGAATGTTGAAGCAGTCTATGAACCATTAGAAAATTTCTGTAAAAAGCTGTGGATGATGCTGAGATCTCAAAAGAGCAGGGAGGGTCAAATGAAGTGCTGGCATCAAAAAAAGGGAGAAGGAGCACCTAGGGAGCTGTAAACTGTTCAGCCTGGCTCTAATACTGGAAAGCTACCGAAACAAATTATTGAACAATCGATTTGTAAGTTCTTGGAGGATAATCAGATGATAAGGTATGGTCAGCAATGATTTGTGAACAACAAATGGCGTCAAACCAATTTCATTTTCTTTTCCTTCTGGGTTCTGCCTTTGTGGTTAAGTAGCAGTCAGCAGAAATGCTGTTGCCTGTTACTATTTAATTTTTGAATGCACTACATATTTTATAAGCAAACTAAGCAATTATTGCTTATATATTACTACTTTTAGAGAGGTCACAGCTGGTTAAAACCTCAAAGGGCTGATATTTGGTTTCAAACATGGTAGGGTAAGGATTTTTCTTTATTTTATTTAGTATTTTTGTCAGCATTATTTTTTATTTAAGCTAAACATATGATTAATGGAATAATAATAATAAATTAGTGGAAATTTACATAGGACACTCAGGACTGTGAGATGGCAGTTCCTTTACAGTACAGAAGTAAAACTGAAATTAATTGATTTTGATAAATAAACTAAAATAATAGAAATTAAATTCAAGAGATATAATAATGTGCTAGAATAAGAAAGAAAAAATTCCATTTGAAAAATAACTGCTTATAAAGCAGTATCACAAAAAGGATGTAGGCATTTTCTGCACTGTTGTAAAGACTGAATGTAGATTGACAACAAGATGATGTTAAAAGACAGGTGTTGGGTATCAATCTTTCATCACAAAAGTGCTGAGATGGAAGAGGTATTTATTCTTCTCATGTTTACAGCCATGATGTCTGTCACCTGGTACAGTTTATACAATACAGGCCACACAGATTATCATAGAGTTGGTAAGATGAATATGCTCAAGAGAAAATGGACAAATATAAGTGGTTTTGTAACAATGTATATAAAAAACAAGGGGAAATTCAGAGGTGTTACCTCTTGGGAAAAAAAAAATTGTGTAAATGGTGTCACTATCTTCAATTATGTAAAGATTTTGTTTTAAAGACAATGATCATCAACAGATCATCTACATCTACTGACACAATGAAAAAGTAACAAACAAAGAGGCTATGCCCTTTTAAGGGGTATTTTCTAACTGGAATAATTTTGGAATGGAAAAAAAAATATTTAAGTGTTTTCAGTCCCTGTCATTGTAAGGGTTTAAAAACAGATGGAGTAACATCTACCAGCTCTGAAACATGCAAAGATAAGTCACCCTAGTTCAAGGATGGGCTTACCCCAGCACTTGTAAGGTTCTTCTGAGATGTGGCAGTCTGAAATATGAATAATTATTCTAATCAGAGGTCAAATGGAGGCATTTTTCCTTTACTTTTGTCTCACATTTCAAAATTCCAGCTGACTATCTACTTTGCACATATTCCCACCACTTTTTAAATACTTCTCTATGAAATATGCAAAATATCTTAGACCATTTATTTTTTTAAAGTAACTTCCAGGAGTTCTTTGCTTCTTTTTGCAAGAATTTCTCCCTGCATTGCTAGGAATTTTTTCATCTCTGTAAAAAGTCAGAAAATGTTGATGGGTATATTCTACTATAAGTTAACATACTATAAGGAAGTGTCTCAAAATATCCAAAGCACTTTCTCTTAAGTACAGAGTGGCTCAGAGCCTGAAATAGTGATCTCAAATTTCTTAACTTCTTGAGAAGACTGAGAAGAAGGAATCACTAACTACACTCCAATCCATAGTGTCAGCCAAAAAAAAAAAATATACAAAGGGAAGAGCCATGTAAATTGGGAGAGTAATTTATTTATCCTGCTACAAATTAACATTTAAAACTCTTAATGGATACTGGGGTTTTTTAACCTTCCAAGAGTATTTTAATTTGCAGACACTTGATTTAAAAGTTACTTGAGTGCTCTTTAAAATTACACCTGCCTTAAAGAAATTAGTACTCTATTTAAGTATAGTTTACACAAGAGGAAATTTCAAATAATTTAATTAAGTCCATCATTCTAGATAACATTTTGCCAAACAATATTTGTAGAGGAATTCTTTTTAACTTTTTGGCTTGAATTTAAATTAATTTTTTCTGTACATTTGTGAAGAATTTTTTAAGCCTCTGAACACCTCAGCTGAGGTCAGACATAAAGGATTTAAGGCTAAGTAATAAAAAACATTCAAGTTGTATTTGTACAAGAACAAAAAATTACAACCACAGTTATAGCAAGCAGAGAAAGAAAGCTTTATTTTCCCTTAGTACTGAGTTTAGAATTAAGTGACCTTAGTGGCAAATAGCTGGAAATTGCAGCTTGCACAGAGGAATCAGAATCTTTGGGCTCTAGAGCACTTTAAAAAAGGTTCTCTGACTATCTTTGCAATAGGGTCTAGAAGATCTGTAGTACAAGAAGGAAAGGAAAGGAAAGGAAAGGAAAGGAAAGGAAAGGAAAGGAAAGGAAAGGAAAGGAAAGGAAAGGAAAGGAAAGGAAAGGAAAGGAAAGGAAAGGAAAGGAAAGGAAAGGAAAGGAAAGGAAAGGAAAGGAAAGGAAAGGAAAGGAAAGGAAAGGAAAGGAAAGGAAAGGAAAGGAAAGGAAAGGAAAGGAAAGGAAAGGAAAGGAAAGGAAAGGAAGAAGAAATATGGGAAAGAAAGAAGTCTTAAGGTGAAATCTCATACTTAATAATAAACACATCATCAATAGAGAGGATTTGGGTTTTTTTTTTCCAAGTGTTTGAACTGGAAAGTGCAAATATAGCAGGGTTTTTTTCAGTATTTACTGATACATCAACATATGCTGTTCTAGGATATTTCAAAAAAAAGTTTGTTACTCAGCCTTTATTACACAGGTTTTATTTGTTTTTATAGCAATGTGATGTTAAATCATTATTCAGAGGCAACATCAAAATGTTAAACAAAATTAGGATTTCTGTTAATTTGTGTTTGTTTCTCCCCCCAAATACTAACACATATTCCAGAGTCCTTGTGTATATTTAAGAACCAGATTAGGTATTTGGATTAACTGATCAACCAATCAGTATTTTTGTAAGAAATGCATAGCTCCTGATAAAACAACACTCTTTTCAACTGAAGACCATAGCAAGTTCTATAGTGGGAGATGAAACACCCTTTTTGATTCCTTGGAAAAAAAATGTAGTCCCTATTTATTGGAAGATATAATAAATAAGTTCTGTTTATATTTCCACACAGTGTTTAATGAATATGTGAGATGCATTAATATTGACTGATGATGGAAGGAATAACTTGAATGTTTTCCATTTAAAGATAGTCCATAAGAGACTGGTGGTTTGATGACAGCTTTCACTGTGCTTTTATTCTTGTAAGAAACAGATTTTCTATGAAGAGTAATTAATTTAATTAATTTGTCCTAATCTCTGTGTACATAGATCATAGTAC
The DNA here is from genome assembly GCF_029582105.1 of Oenanthe melanoleuca. NCBI lineage: Eukaryota > Metazoa > Chordata > Aves > Passeriformes > Muscicapidae > Oenanthe > Oenanthe melanoleuca. The sequence continues at coordinate 41,338,462 of NC_079362.1, forward strand.
ATATGTATTATGTCTAGTGTAAAAAATTTTGCCTGAAAGAAACACAAACTTTATCCATAGTAAGAGGAAGTGAGGAAAAGTAATCTGTTTGAGCATAAACTCACATTTGGATAGTGCTCTTGTTGATTTGTTGCCTTAATTTTGTCATGTTTTTCAGAAGGTAACTAATCAACATTAAATTTGTGATAGATGGGATCCAAATAATATGCTTGTTTTCTGGAGATGTTGCAATGTAAGAATACACTTGGGTAGTCATAACTTTTTGTTCTAAAAACACTTAAGAGTATGAGGATTGATTCAGGAGGGTTTTTTAATTTCCTATTTTTTGAAAATATTGCTAGGCCTTGACTTTGTGCAAAAAAAAATTAGAAATATGTCTTCACATTTTATTAGCAATACCATTATTTGAAAGTAAAAAATGAGTCTTGAAGCTAAGCATGTACATCACCCACAGCTGATGTGATAAGAAGAATGGAGATGAAGAATGAATGATTTTGATTGTTTCAGGAAAAAGAGATAAAAAGAAACAAGCAAGAAGAAAAATGGAGGCTCTCCTAGTATCAGTGTGCTATTTATTTGTTAGAACAAATAGGATTTCTGAGAAATTATTTTAGCACAATTATCAGCACAAGTATATTAAAAGACCTGCTTGAAAGTATTAGCTGGTAATATCTTTATATTTAGTATTTGATGACCAGTAATGTCAAGCACTTACAAATGAAAAGCTGGTTTATTCTAAGGAAACTTACAGTCAGAAGCATATGAAAGAAGTTAGTTTTTTCAGAGCACTTGGAAAAGAACTCATAATTTTACAATACATGTTTATGGCCTTAGATACATATTTTATAAACAGATAATAGTGTATGTCCTGTGAGCTCTGAGCTCAAGAACATAAATATAAATAAGAGAGGATGCATGAATTAATACCTCCTCTGATATTGCTGTGGTGAAATTCTGGTGGGATAAATTATTTATTTTTAAGAATGTAAATGGAAATACAAAGACATCATCCCTAATAACATACTCCTAATCAAGAGATGCAAACCTAAGGGAAGGAAAATCTGATTAGAGTTTTAAATTGCTATTTTAAAACTATAATTACGATAAGCTGAGTAATTATAAGACTAAATCTGGTAGTGAAAGAGTACAAGTCCAATGAGAGAAAGGATGTCTTTGTTTATATGTTGTCAAGGAAAGTCTGTTGGTCATGCACAGACCAAGTGCCAAAGGAGTGTTTCAGGGATGGACTCCAGATATAAATAAATAAACAATGTTTCCAAATCCTGCTGAATCAAGGGGATTCACTTGGACAAAATGTCTTTTAGAATGACTGTGGATTTCACTCAGGGTCTAACTTAGTCTGCAAGTGTCTTTTTTATATTTTTTTATATTTTCAAAATCCAAAGAGGAGCTGGGTAAAATACCTCATCTTTGTAGTACATATTGAGGGACTAAGGATTACAGGACAGAAATAATTTACTACTGCTTTTTTAACTTCCTTAACTGATCTGGACAGTTATATTTTGACTTCAAATAAAACTTTGGGCCTTTAACTTTTGTTAGGCACTGCAAGGTTTTCCTCCTCTGTCTGTTCCTTCATTTAATAAAGGAGTATCCCAATGCTGAAGAGTCTGGCTAACCTCCCACACTTTTGGTGGGCTCTGCCTCTCACTTTCTGTTTCTAATTTCCTGTCCAATATAGCACAAACCTGATTAGCATTGTTATTTTATAATTTAAACTACAGAGTCTAAATCTCTAAAGGACTAAATTATTGCTGTTTTCCCTCCTTTTAATTTTTCCTTTGAACAAAGCTTTCTAAAATTGTAGAGTATAATTCAGGGATACAGATGTCACTGTGATATATATAATCAATTCCCTACTGAATTTGTGATCTCTTCTTTTATGTAAAGATATGAGAAGAACTATGGAGACTATGGGGAAAAAAATGCTCAATTCTGTTTTTTAAATTGTTAATTATTTAAATAAAAATATTTCATTCTGTGTATTATAGATGTTGCAAATATAAAACACTTAAAACTTTTTGAAAGTGTGGACTTCTTTAGACTGTTGAAAACCTTAAAAGAGAAAATATTTATTTAACAATTGAAAGTTTCTTTCTTGAAATGCACTCCTTATCATCCACAGAAAGACAGCTTCATGGGATGCTGTGTTCAGACAAAAAAGGAGATGCTAAGTAAGCTCACTGAAAATTAAAAAGCAGATTGAGAATAATTATTAAACTTAATCAAAAATTCCCTGAAATCCTGTATATTTTTTATTATTCCAATGTCTGCATGGGACGTAATTGTACTGCAAAGCATTTAATTGTGAGCAAAAGAAAGTGTGTGGCAAGAAAGGGTGTTCAATTTGCTGACAATAAAATAATATTGAAAAGTAATGACATTGAAAGTTAAGACTGCTACCATATCCCTAGTGTAACTTTCTGCAAATTTGTGTTGTTACTCAGAGTTTTATATAGCATATATTACTGGAAGGCAACTGCTTAGGGGTCACTTCAATAAATTATGAATTTTCATATTCACAAGTGTGAAAAGTATGTCAGTATAAGACCTGTGCATCCTAAAGTTCTGTTCAGATAAGTGTCTTGGGCCATGAAATAGTTATTTTGGTTTTCTTGAGGAGAAGATTGTATGGTGAAGTGCACTGGCATGCATCTGAAATAAAGAAACATTTTTTAAAATATATTTAAAAGACATTAAAGTGAGAGCTCTAATGCATGTGCTTTTGACTTTATGACTTATTTTCCAGAGGTTAGTGGATCTGTGAGATTTGACTTAAATAAAAATGTGACATCTGATAGATATTATATAATGCAATCTTTCTGTGCTTCTAACCAACTATTCCTTTAGTTTCCTTACATTGAAGCCTGGAAAATGCTTTTTCTTTAGCAATTATGTGGATTTTTGACATGGCAGTCTATGATGCTTCATTATCTTGGTCAAATGCACACAAATTTTGAGTCTTTCCACAGCTTAGAAATTGCCCACAGACAGCTTAATTAACATTTTAAGTTGTGTTTGAATTTTTCACAATTGTTTACTTGACCAGTGAATTGCACAGTAACTATTCTGAAAATCCTGAGTGTTTTAAATACACACCTATATTCACATAATAGTGTTTTTTTTAATCTTAATACACAATATTACAGAGTCACAGTGAACTTAGAGTTGTAGAGTGTGTCAATTTAGAGTCATATTTAACAATCAAATAGAACCCAACTTCACAAACATAGTTACTGAAGCTTTAAAGCTGTTGTTTCAACCTGAAAAATTCTACTATGTTTTCTCCTGTGACAACATTAGACTAACTATTTTTTCAGGACTGTGTTTTTATGGAATAATAATCTCCATTGTATTTAAATAAATAGGAATGCAGTACACTATCTTTTTTCTCTTGCCCTTCTCTTGTTTTAGAAGTGGAAAATTAAAGGTAAAATAATTTAATGACGTTTATTTCTATATTAAAAAAAAACCCCAGACACATTATCTGAGATTGCAGTCAATTGTATAACTTTGTATCTTGTACTAACTCAGGAAACAAAGACTTGGAGAGCTTTTGCTAAAGCTTTTAGGGACTTAGCACCTTAGCCCTGTTTTTGTACTATGAGCTTAACTTCTAGCAAGAACATGTCTGAAAGCCCAGATGGACAATAAAGCTTTTTTTGTAATTTTGTGGCCGCTGGTGGGCTGAACAGGAATGTTTTATAATGTCTTCCTCTCACTGAATAAAAAATAAATCCCAAGCTACAACCCCTAGTGCTGTAAGTAATAATACAATGTCTTTGATCTTTGCTATTGGGCTAGTACATGATTATCAAGTGACAGAATTTGGCCTTTTGCTAGCATATGAATAAGACCTCATTCTCTACACTCTTTCTTTAATGTCTTAAATTCATGATAGCAAAGCTAAAGAACAGAAGGTTCATATACATTTTGAACAAAGACACCACATCATTTGTGATTTAATTTAAGCACGAAATGGGAATAAGTGATACAGTTCATTTAAGTCACTGAAACTAGAGTTGAATATCCTTTTGAATATTTGAGGGAAATTCAAGGAGATAGGTGTCTTTTGATATGTAGGGGGAAATCGACAATGTAAACATTGTACGTATAGTACAATTATTCCCTGTGTCTGGTGCAGTCAGACATTGGTTTTTCACTTGTGAAGCTACTCATTTGCAGAACCATGTATAGCAGTGGGGCTTCAGGAAATCTGTTTTGTGTTCTGCTTCATAGAATGAGTGCTAGGAACTCTCTGCTACTGAGTATTCATAGTCTAAATTGCTAACTGAAAAGAATGAGTGTGGAAATAATGGTAAAAAAATGACAACCAGTATTCTACCCACATCCACATATCTGGTTATTTTATCACTGAAGGAGTCAGGTTGGGCAGCTCTATTTTGCCCCTAGCTAATCTGGCTATCCTAATTTTCTTTCTTCTCACTTGCCCACTACAAAATGTGACTTTCTCAGAGATGAAACTGAGGCCCACAATTCCACATTTTTCCTTTTTTGCCCATGTTTTGAAGATGGATGTAAAATCTGTTTTTCTCCAGCTGCCAAAGGCTTTCTTTGGTCTGCTGGCATTTCAAATCTAACATGAAATGACCTAGGAGGGACATTGGGCTATTACCTCAGCCTTGTACTGTCCATCAGATCCCAGAGACCCATGAGGGATGATGCCTTGCAAGCAATCTTTGACTAATCCCTTACTCTTGTCTGGTAGCTCCTGCCCTCCTTGAGCCCTGTCACTAAACTACAAGGTGTGTCACAGCTTGTCAGTGAGGACCAAGGCAAAGAAGGCACCATCACTAAATCAACAGCCTTCATTCACATGCAGCATTGACATTTTGCCTTTGTTTAGACTTTTGATACTCTCATAGCAATGGAGATTCTTGCTGCCTATGACATGCCTCCACCTTCAGATGAGTTTGACTTTCCTAAAGCTATCTGCACATCTGTAAAGGGCAAGGTTTTTAAATTCTTCTTTGGTAACCTGTCCCTATTTCACCCCTTTATGCTGTCTTTTTGTCCACTGGAGCTATGCTGAGAGCTTCCCACTTAGCTAAAGCAACTTTGATTTTATGAATAAACTGTTCTGGTTTGTTGTTCAGAACTGTTTTCAGAAACTGGAATACCATCTTCAAATTTCTGAAAAAGCTGAAATCTGTTATTGTGAAGCTCAGGTTGTGTGCCCTCCTTTCTTGCTCCTTTCAGGGGCTCAAGGACCATTACACCATGATCACTGTAGCTGAGGATACCATTGATTACCACATGCCCATCCTCTGCCTCCTTGTTAGCAAACAGTAGATCCAGCTGTGTGTCACCCCTGTTTGGCCCATCCAGTTTCTTTATTGAGAAGCTCCCTCTAAAACTCTCCAGAAGTTTTGATTCCTTGTATCCTGTCAAACTGTCTTTCTGGGAGGTGGCTCTGTGACAGACACCTTCTCAAACAGTTTAGAGAAGATTTCATCCACTTCCTCACCTGAGTGGCTGGTCTGTAACTCATTCCCACCTTGTCATTAGCTTCAGACCATCCCTCTCCTCCCTTCCATGTGTGTGTCTCCTGAAGGACCTGTCTGTCCACCCCTTCAGCCAAATGAGCTGCCCTGCATCCCAAGAGATCCCAGGCGTGTCACAGGGGTGACCTTGCCATCTATCAAAACAAAGAAGTATTTTATATTTCTTGGAATAAATGGCTTGAAACAATACAATTTCATTATCATCCTTTTCTTATTATTACTGGATGACAAAAGTTTCACAATCAAGAAATACATGAATGTGATAGGTGCAAAAAATTACGAAATATATGTGAAGTTATAAGAAAGACAACCCATGATATTTGTCTCTTGATTTTTTTATTAGTAATAGTTTGGATTAGAGATACAGAAAACTGTATCTGTTGCCAGTCGTGTAACCAGTAGCACAGAACAGCCTATCAGGTAGGAAGCTTGATATTTGGATAAATGTCTTTGTCATTTGGTAAGTCTTGGCTTTTGCAACCACTGGACTTGGGTTCAAGACATATGCAAATGGCTCTTGCTTCACAACCTCTGACAGTACTTTTTGAGTGTTACTGAGTTCACAGGGACAAGTCTTGTGACTATTTACCTAAGGAATATTTGACTGTTTCTGGAGGGCACTCCCTAACATTCTAAGCAGTCTCATTCATGTTAGTCACATGGTCTTAATTGACATACAAGAAAGTGCAGGCATTTTAATTTTCACTTAGCAATTTTTCCATTAATGGTATTTTTTAGCTTTTTGTGAAAGTTTTGAGCTTAATTTTTGGGAAATTTTTCAGCTTTGAAGTTAATACTATATGTGGTAGGAAAAAACCTGAAATCCAAATGGTGGTTCCTCAAATATAACTTTATCTCAGAATAAAAATATGTTGCTCAGTGCGAGTTTTTTTTGCCACTCTGGTGATTAATGTAAAAAAAAAGAATTCAAAGATACATTTGCAATACTAGCAATTATAAAGTTTGCTTGTTCTTATGCAGCTATGAATATTATCACAGTAATGTGTAAAATTCTTTTTTTAAAATGGTTTCATGCATGTAAAGATTGTTCTATTTGTGAAAAAAGTATATCACTTAATGACATGGATTCAATTAATTCCTTCAATAGTGGAAGTAAGAATTTGACAGCCCCACTCTTTCAGCTATGAAATATTCAGTAAATTTAAATTACTCTAAATATTCCAAATGCATAAAATATGCTGGAAGTAAGAAAATACAGTGCTAGTTGTACAGAGACCAATAGATATAAGTTTGCTCTAAATTACTGTAGTTGTCCTATTCCTCAAAGGCAGGTAACTGGAACAGCTGAAAATTAATATAACTTAAGGAAAGATAGGTCTGTCCTGACTGTAGAAATGACCTAATTCAGACTTTATTGTGTTAACTTGTGACCATAACAGAAGCCAGAGGTACAAATAGAAAAAAAAAAAAAATAACAGAATTTCTGTGAGCAATAGATATTTTCATAGATTTCCAGACAAGTGGGAGAAATGAACTTGACTCAGATAGACCCTTTAGTAGAAATAAAATGGCTGGGTTGAGGCTTATTGTGTTTTGCATCTGCCACCTAATAAAATTTTTTGTCCCTCAGGGTTTTCATATGACAAAGATTCATCACTTCTCATCATTTTCAATACTGAATCCCTGGACACCCAAGGAAGAACTCACAGTGTGACCTAAGTTGAACTGAAAAATTCCCTGAGAATGAGGAGAGTGTTTTGTTTTAGTCACTCAATTTAAAACTCACTTATACTTTAAAGAGCACGGGGGGAGGTTTTGAGCTTAACTGGTTTTATTACAGAAGCCATCCTGAGCATTCTGAGCAATATTCTGACAGTTATAATCAGGGGAACAAAAGCAGGTCAATGGGAAATTGGATAGTATAATAGAATATCCACTGAAGTCTTATGGGATAGAAGCTCAATAATGATAACTTCTGTTATTTTGTACATTCTTTCAGTAGAAAAGAAAAAGAAAAGAAAAGAAAAGAAAAGAAAAGAAAAGAAAAGAAAAGAAAAGAAAAGAAAAGAAAAGAAAAGAAAAGAAAAGAAAAGAAAAGAAAAGAAAAGAAAAGAAAAGAAAAGAAAAGAAAAGAAAAGAAAAGAAAAGAAAAGAAAAGAAAAGAAAAGATTGTTCAACCAAACCCAAACCTTTAGCTTTAACTAATACTATGGCACTTTCCAGAATGGACTTCAAAGTGCTACATAAGCAAACCATATTATTTTTAAAATGAATCCCAGTGAAGAAGACAAATGGTAACATCCATACTCTTATGCCTCATTGCACATTTTCAACACACAGAACATATCCTATGAACTTAGGAACAATTAGCTGAGAATTAACTAAGGAATTACCATACTTCCCATTCTTTTTCTTTAAAGATAAGAATGAGAATTCTCAGTAATGCCTTCCATTCACTGAATGGGAGATTTTTGCTCTGTAAAAAGTATGGAAGGACTTTCTTTCAGAAAATAGTAATTGAAAACTTGCTTCAAGGAAACAGTATGAAGTGAGGAGACTAGTCAAAAATATTTCCTATAAGACTATTCATGAAGTGACCAATTTTCACCCAAGTATGTGCTAGAGCCCAGTGAGTGACTGAATGTTGTGTTCCAATGCTACACTAAAAAGTAAAGCAACACAGACTGGGAAAGGAGAACAAAATAGTATCAATAAAACTGTTTCAAAGAAGCATAAAACTGAAATTGATCCTTCTCCTAGAAATTTCATAAAGTGCAAAATTTTGCTTCTGAGTGAAACGTCTAATATCAGAAGCTTCTACTTCAGGAACACTTCAGTATATGAAAGTATAGGACTAGGCCTTCACATTGGAAGACAGGATAAAAATAATTTTGAAGCATCTTCTTGCTCAGTAGTTGACTAACTTAAAGCTGTGTTTAATTTGCCCTTAGTGAAGTTACATTAACTATCTCTGAAAACCTTCCATAGGCTTTGACATAACTTCAGAAGCATACCTTCTATGGCTTATCAGGCATTGAGGTGAGGCTGCCTGGTTGATAGTTCCTAGGGTACTCCTTATCACTCTTCTGAAAAACAGGTGCCATGTGTCCATGTTTCCAGTCACCAAGGACTCACCTGACTGCCAAAACTTCTCAAGTATGTGGTGAGTGCTTGGCAACTGCAACTTGGCCACTTCCCTCAGGACTACAGGATGCATCTCACCAGGTCCCATGACCTGTGACTATTCAGGGTCCTCAGGGGTCATGAATCTGGTATTCTTGTATTATGGGAAGGACTTCATGCTCAGGGATATGTAGAAGACTGAAAATTGAAGCAAAAACCAGCATGACCACTGCCCAGACTGACAAAAACCTTGACCTCTCTAGTTAGTTTATGTGTGTTGGGAAGAAACAAATCCAATAAGGGTTTCCCTGTGATTTGGCTTCCACTTGCATTATGAACCTATCTCCAATGCTCCCCAAGGGCTTTGGGGTGTTTGCAGCTTGCTGTTCTATTTTGTCAGTAGAGAAGTGCCCAGACAGGGTACAGCCTGTGAACATGATTCTTCCTGCTGACAGGCTCTCCTTGACTGGGGTAAACACGAGGCACAAGGTTTCATTTATTGTCTTGGCCTCCAATTTTCATCCACGAACTCTCAATCTGTTCCACACTGCTTTCCAAAGACAGATTGGTGGAATCAATCAATATTTTTTACACATGGGACAACTCTTGTCCCCTGCCCCTTCTTTTTTTTCTGTGTTTTGATCTGCTTATAAGTCACGAGTTGCAGTGCTCCAGTCGTGTTTCACTCCACAAAGTTTAACTGATGGCAGCTAGGTGATAGCTTTCTAACTTCACTGTGGCAAAATCTTTCTCCTTGGAAAGCTGCTCATTACAGCCTAACTGTAATATTGCACACCCCTCTATGCCAAAGGTACCAGTCTCCAAGGTACAGCCTCCTCTCAACTGGAGGGAGGTGTACGCACTCTATGATTTTTGACTGTATCTTTGAAAGCATAGTGAGAGAATTTTACACCAATTGGTGACAGAGGTATGTATGTATGACTAGAGTCATATCATATATATGACTAGATTCGATCTCCACCTAAACATAGAGAAATACCAAAAATAAATCAAGAATGGGAAAAAAGTTAGGGAAGACTTCATTTTAACAGCTGGGATCAGTCAATGGGCTGAACCTGTCTTCTTCCCCATAGGGAGGCCTGTTGGGTAATGACCATACCAATGCAAGGTGAACATTTTATTTGGGATTTGAGCTTGTCTGTGTATTGCTTTGAATATGTTTTTCCAGCCAGATACTATCAATGGCAATTGTCAAGCTTCATTCTGGAAACACTTGGTGTGAGTCCTTCAAGGGTACTAGGCAAAGAGTAACATAGTCACAGAGAGGAAGACCCCTGAAGGGGTCATAAACTGGGAAGACCTGCCCAGGGGTCTCCCTTGTGCTGTTGTATTTCCCTTCCTAGGTCAGTCCAAGCTCCCCCCACCCCAGCAGGGCTGCTCAGTGAAGGATCCCCTTAACTGGAGGCTGACAGGCTGGTCAGGCGCCAGGGCTTTGGCTTTCCTGGGGTGCTGACAGAAAATTTAATACTAAGGAACAAGGAAATCTCCCAACATTAAGGGTCTAGGAAATTTCCCTTTTTCATGTGAGAAGAGCCTTAGTTTAAAATTTGAGTTGTATCTTATTCTTAATGGTCTAAAGCCTGTAAGTATTGAACCTTCTGAGAATTTTGTTGTTTCTCTCAGGCTATACCCAGAGTAAATTAAACTGAGTAACAGAGTAAATCCCCTGAACCTGCTGGTAGGCAAGGGCATTACACCTCCTACATGCATTATGGCTTAAGCAGTTGCCCTGTCCTGTCCCCAGCAAATGAAGTAGCCTGTCCTGCAGGAGCCACTCCAATCCTAGTGCCTACAGAGGGTTTCCAGCTGGGTTATACAATATCTCAGCTGCGTCTCAGACATGTTTCTGCATCCACCAGTCTGTGTGTGATCAACTCCCCTGAGTCTTTCTCATTGTTTAAGAAATCAGTCCTTATATTTTAGCTAATGTTACTTAGAGATATTATTTTGGATCAAAATTTCTTCTAGTTTAAATTTGTTTTATTGCAAATGAAATAAATATTAATATATTTAAATTTCATAGTGAAACTTGTTCCAGAAAATTTCAATGGGAAAATTTTGGGAGAAGACATTCTAGAAAGATCTCAATCAGTGTACTAGAAAGACACTGAAAAGTGCTAAACTGCCATCTCAGCAGCACCATACCACAGAATCACAGGAGGCTTTAGTGTGAAAGGGACTTCCAAGATCATCTGGTCTGATGACCTTGCTCAAGAGGGGCCAGCTACAGACTGGTCCTAAGGGCCATATCCATGCACATCAATGTGTTTACATCCTCTAATTCAGGAAAAAATTATATGAGAAATCCAAATATTCACAATTTTTATCACATAGTTAGTAAATTGTTTTCTCTAATATAAAAAAATCATAAATTATTATTAAAAACACTTATACACTTGATATTTTATTTTTGTAAATGTTTTCTTTTGGTAAATATCACATTTAATTAATTCAGTTTTGTAGTGTTGTTCATCATGGTTTTTTTCATATTGAGACTGTTTATATTGTTATCTTTTCAGATTTCACTCTATATTTCTTCTGTTTGTTCAACATGAAGACTTCTTAAGTAACATTGTTGTCCAGTTATCAAAAGAGAACTTATGCATGACACTATAACTAAAATCCTTGTTTAATTGCTTAGCATATCATTATTACATTAATAAGTCAGCTATTTTTGATTTAGTGTTCAGATAGACAAAATTAATTGCCTGGAAGCAGCTTTATAGTTTTATACTTTGCTTTAGATTTTGAAATAATCATTTCTTGCACCCAATTTGTGATGCTCAACCAAAACTGGACCTGAGTCCCCGTGAGCATATAAATCTCATATAACACATAGAAAATGCAATCATACAGTAAATTATGCTGTAAAGAAGAATTCCTCTTAACACTTGCATTTAAAGCTAAATTGAAGTTTCCTCCACTTCAGCCATATTATGCAAAATCTTAGTAATTTGAATTTTTGCACTGGTTACTAATTCTGTCAAAAAGTGTTTACAACATTTTAAAGCCATATTAAGGACCAGAATTATCTTCCTGTTTTAATTTTAAAAAATATTTTGTTTTATTTGATGAGGTATAGCCACATTTTTCAGCCACTACTGAGCCATGACTTTGTATCTCTATTCAGTTAAAATTTTTATAAAGTCATGGTAAGGAAGGGCATGGGAAGTTGAACCATGTGTGATGGTTAAATCTGTCAAATTATATATGTTTAAAAGTTTCCTCAAAATGGCCTTAACAAACTCTGGTTAAGGTATATGACTTCAAGTTGCCACATAAATGTGTAAACCTCAATTTCCTTTGAAAAAGGCAGGCTTACAGACATACTGTATTTATCTCCTGGCCTGTTAATCAGGGTATGCTTGCACTTCATGGTGCAAAAAAAAGGAGGTTGCATTTCTGCAGCACAGTGCCCAGGCTCATTAGCTCTAACAGCAGGGCTAATTAACTCAGATGTAGAACCACACAGCTATGGATGTTCTGCTTGTGGATTTACCATTGACCTCAGTATTTGCAGGGTACCAATTTATTCCTTTAAACTGCATGTGAAAGCTTCACGTAAATGTAAGTGAATTGATAAGGAAAGAAAAGACTTTGCAGTTGCAAAACTGATACTTTTTCATTCAGTAGGGCAAAAACTACATCTGTTGTTATTTAGTGTGTTAATAGAGTATTATATAGCACAGTACACTCATATTAGAGATTTGATTTTATCTCTAAGACTTGAATCACAAAGGGTTGTGCATCCCTTGTTATCATTTACTATTTTGTGAGGTACATTACTTTTCAAGGGATTTCATTAGTACTTTATTAAAGACGAAAATACCCATGAATCTATCTGTCAAAATAAGGGTGGAAGGAGAATATATGTTTCTGTTTCCTCTAAGAAAACAGGTTTTATCTCTTTAGCTGGTGTGTGTATATATATTTGAACATATGCAAAACCTCTGAAAGTGTTGAAGACCAGGTTGGGTGTGGGATTTGAATAATCTGGTCCAGTAGAAGGTAAATCTGTCCATGGTGGGGAGGTTAAAATTAGGTTATATCTCAAGCCCCTTCCAGTCCAAACTATTTTTTGATTCTGAAAATTCATGAGTGCATCTCCAGGACAAACTTACTTAAATGCAAAGCAGTGTTTTTACTGGATTTTTTTTTTTTATCCTAGGCGTTTTCAAGCAAACAAAAAACTTATTCTAAATTGTTGATTTTCCACATTGTTTTTTTATGTAATCTGTCATAACAGTCACAGAGTGCAATTGTAAGTCATCATGCAATCAAATAACAAAATGCCATCTGTAGTGAAGTTTCAGAAATTTGTAGGTGATAAGATTTATCATAATTTTTAATGCAATTTCTCAGTAAATGGGGGCAGATATCATCCACATACCTGCAAGCCAGATATCCCTACACTTCTGCCAGCAGCATTTCCTATTCAAGTAGCTCAGGGCATAGTCATGGTTTTAGTGCTTACTGCTTAGCTCAGGGTTTACTGATGATCTCTCACCTTCCCTTTCTCAAACTCGGCACTTGTCCTCTTTGTCATTTCTTGATTTATTTAATCTACTAGGTTGGAATTCTATCAATGGATCCGAAAATTCATTCTTCATTTACTCATTATTTTTTGTGTCATAGTCTAAACTTCTGAATAATAATCACTAAATGATCAATGTGATAATTTTATTTTCCCAGTTTCATTGTAATGCCTATGAATATCAGTTGTTCTGCTTTAGGGTTTCCAATGAATCCTTTCTTATATTCAGGCCTTAATACTTGTGAGCTTTCAGTGCTTTTCTAGAATAGTGTAGAATAATAGTCAGGAAGTACACATTCAGAGTATTGTATGTCTGGAGTACAGGCATATACACACAGTGTACACATATTTCCACAGTAATCCATTTGATAACTGTGGAAATACAGAAAAGATTAAAAATTTTGCAGAATGACTAAAATGCATATGACAGAACTCCATCTGCCTAAAATTTTTTTTGCTAACCTGATTTACACTATCAGTGATCCCTATTTTCTCTTTTTCTGCTCAACAAATCTGTCATTTAAGTTAACAAGTTAAGAATTCATCCTCAAATGTATGAACTCAACCACTTCACCTATAAAATGCAATCCATAAAACTCTTCTGAAACTGTATTTCATATTTATAAAACCAGCAATATTAACAATTTATGAAAAAGTACATTTTGGTTTTAAGTGTCTATTGAAAAATTACTATTTTACTTTTTCTTCCCCTCCATCCGTTTCTAGTATTTCAAGTGTATTCCTGAACTGAGTATATAGAGGAAATATACATTTTCATTGTAGATAAATAAAAAAGTTGGAATCCTTGAGCAGAGATGAAGCAAAGGAAGTTAATTCCAAGAAAGTCAGAATAAAATGGAAGAAAGTGCACCAAAAACAAACCACCAAAACTTAGAAGTACAGATCAGTTTTTATAGCCAAAAGCCTATGTAGTGATAAATAACTTGGCCTTACAGAAATTAGCCACAGAACTGCCATTAACTTTGATGGGGCAATTTTTTTTTATTTTTTTTTTTTATTTGTAAATTCACTGTACAAAGAGTAAAAACTTAATCCTTCCAGTATTTTTTGAAAGCAAAGCCAAGTCTGCCACTTGTTTTATACCTGGGGAACTAAAGAATGAACCAGAGCATGTCTACCTGTCACAGAACATAGTGGCAAATTAGCTCCTGCTTAGTACCATGCCAGGGAAGTAACTTGGTCCTTGAAAACAGGAACCACATGCCTGTGATGATATATAGCTGTTGTGCCAAAAAATGTTCTACTGATTTTGCTTTAAACCTCCTTTCTAACAACTGAATGAGCGCTCCCAACTGTATATGTTGGGATGTGATGGGTTGTGCCACCAGGTTCCCATCAGACCAATCTATCACTCCACTTCTTCTAAAGGAGAGGGGAAGAAAATTAAATTAAAGTACAATGTGTTAAAATAAGGACAAGAGGATCACTTAACAATATTATCATGGGCAAATCATGTTTCACTTGGAGAAATTAATTTACTGCACATCAATTGTAAAAGAGAAGCATGGTGAGAAATAAGAAAAACATTAGAAATATCTTCTCCTCACCCCTCCCTTCTTTCCATTCTCAACTTAATCTTAACTCTCCTTAATCCCAAATCATACAGGGAAATGAGAAAATTGTGGTTACCATCAGTTCAAAGTCTTTATGCCTGCCTTTCCTTTTCCTCATGCTTTTTCACTGTTTAATGTAGGGTCCCACCCATGGAGGATACAGCCTTTCGTTAAATTGAACACGGGTCTTTCCTCTGGGTCTGCCAGAAACCTGCACCTGTGTGTGCTTCTGTCCTGCAGTCCTGTTGGGTGCCTGGGCTCTGTGGGCACTTTGCAGGTTGGTGTTGATATCTGCCTCACTGTGGACCTCAGTGTCTGCAGGGGCACAGCTGCCTCACCATACTCTGCCTGCAAGGAAACCTCAGAATTCAGCACCTGAAGTGCCTCCTCCCCCTCCTTATCCCCTCTCCTTGGTGTCTGCAGGGCTGCTTCCCTCATGTTTTCATCCCTGTTTTACAGATGCTGCACTGCACTTTTGATTCTTAAATATTTTATGACAGAGATGCTGTAGATGTCACTGGTTGGTTCAGCTTGGGCCAGTGGTGGGTCCAGCTCGTACCTGGCTGGCACTGACTCTGAGCTGTGGGCAGCTGCTGGTGTTTTCTTACAGAAGTCCTCTTACAGCCACCCCCTCTAGCAAAAATCTTGCCACACAGTTTCAATACTATGAAAAAAATCGTTAATTTCTTACTCAATGACTCCTTTATGTTCATGATTTTACACGTACATTTAAGACATTTAAATCTGCTGATTTTTTTCCAAGATAAAAGGTTCCTGGTCATTTAATTTCTTTTTGTATGGAGACTATTTCTCATTTGAACATTGTTTTTGCTATTTTCTGTGCTTTCCTATTCTACTGCTTTCTGGTTTAAATGAGATTACCTCAATCATATGTTGTATTTGAAATGTGAATTTGTACAGTAGCAGAATGATAGTGATTTCTAATTTAGTCTCAATTCTCTACTGCTTCCTATTAATTTGTATGGCGTTTTAGGTGTTGTTAAATTGACCATTGTTGTTGGATTGACCATTGAGAAAACTGTTTAGTATTAATTTTTTCTGGCAAGTAGGAATATATAATTGTCTCTTTAAGGCTTTTGGTTGTTTGTTTGTTTGTTTTTTTTTTTCTTTTTTTTTTTTTTCTTTTTTTTTCTTTTTTCTCTGTAAATTGCTTTTTATTGGCATAGACTTTATCTTGACAAATAATTTCAATATATGCGTTCAACATTGTAAGATCTTTCTGGAACTCCTCATGGTCAATTTTCATTTGGGTTATACTATTTATCAGCATATTTTATAACTCACCACAGATCTTTCCTACATTAGTTTTGAATACAATGAATTTAGCTGAGATGGAGTTCATTTGGTCACAGCCCCCCTCTCAGTGCTTTGCATTGGTGTCTGGAAGGTGTTGGTCATCCAGCAGTGTTTTGGCTCCTGCTGAGCAATTCTGGCCCAGCACCAACCCTGTCTCTGGGCATTTTCCCCCATCAATAAACAGGGGGTAGGAAAGGTCTTGGGGAACAAGACAGAAAAGGACAGCTGACCCAAATTAACCAAAGGGGTAACACACACCTTTTTCAGAGGTACATAAAGGCTATATATAAAGGCTAAGAAAAGGAGGAGGAAAGGAGGCTATTTATATTTGCAACATTTTCTTCCCACAGCAATGACTATACATGCTGGAGCCCTGCTTCAAGAAAGTAGCCAGATACACATGCTGATACCAGAATAAAACATTTGGGATTTTTTTTCTTTGCATGTCTAAATGCAACCTTTTGCTTTTCATTTTGTAAGCTGCCTTGTCTCAACCAAAAAGTCATTCCATGGTTTGTTTTTTTTCCCTTCATTCTGCTGAGGAAAGGGATGACAGAGTGGCTGAGGTCAACCCAACACAGTATTGCAAGTTACTGCAAGTACCATTCTTCTACTGTAGTAATCCAGGGGATCAAATTATTTTCTACACCAAGCAATTTTACTGTTACTTTGCTCACTGCAGAGACTATAAGTAAAGGGATGTAGTTTTATTTAACTTTCAAAGATTCTTTGCTAAAGATTGATGTAATACTTTGATTATTTTCTGTTCTTTTGGTATAGACATTAATGATAGGGGTAGGTTTCACAGGATAGCAATTTAGATTTTAATTCCTATGGAACACTTAAAGGAAAATACTATCTCATTATTGAAAGTTGTTACAGTTATAAATTTGTTTTAAATTCTGTTAAACTGACATTTTAGTGTGAACCTGTCCCTTGTCTTCTGTGAAGAACAGATTAGTTGGGAAACTTCTGAAAACAGTGTTATAGTGGATACTGAGACACACAGATCTGATTTGGCTTTTCTGCTATGGATCAATACTCTTTAAAATTCAATCTACATCTTAATCATGTATTTGTCTTATATATGTGGCAGGTTTTTGAAAACACTCTTTTTCTTTTTCTTTTTCTTTTTCTTTTTCTTTTTCTTTTTCTTTTTCTTTTTCTTTTTCTTTTTCTTTTTCTTTTTCTTTTTCTTTTTCTTTTTCTTTTTCTTTTTCTTTTTCTTTTTCTTTTTCTTTTTCTTTTTCTTTTTTCTTTTTCTTTCTTTTTCTTTTTCTTTTTTTTTTTCTCTTAGCTTTCATGATTTCAGCAAGCTAATGGTCAGAATAACTTTCAGCTTTTCTGATTGCAATTTCACATTTTTTCTACTGCACTGAATTTTCTTGTCTTTTCTTTGTTGGGAACAGGTTTCTCTTTCTTAAAGTATGTCTCTGCAACCAGTAGTTTCCTTTTTCCCACTGCTTAACTTATGCCAGCATTTCTACATGATCCACTTAAAGACTTTATTGATCACTTTGAAGTTCAGTAAAACTTTTCATACACATGGGGAAATTACTAACCAAACTTAAGAAAAGAATGATTTAAAGAGAGCTCAAAGTTGGGTAAAAAAGTGGCTGAAAGGAAACATCTCATGGTGAAAAGAGGGTACATGATAGTTCCTCAAGAATTAGCCTTAAGACTTACAGCATTGCATATTTAACAACAAAAAAAGGCAACACAAGCTATCTTACAGAGAGAGTTGGAAGACTTGTCTGCATGTAAACTTGTAGTTAGTCCTATAAAGACAACAACTCTTCACTATTTACATTACACTTCTCCTTATTTAGGTATTTAGTGTTCACTGAGCGGGGAAAAGCTAAGTGGTCAACGTTTTTCAAAGTTTAACTCTTCTAGGGGAATAAGCTGTCTCACAATAAAATAATCTTACTGTGAGAAAGTAATAATGGTGATTAATCATATGGAAATGATAAAAGGGAAATTTTTTTAAGTACCTATGATAATATAAATTCTTATCCAGCTCACTGTACAGTAACTTTGCTGGGTAAACAAACATCATGATTATTGTTTATTTAGACTTGTGTTTTAGCTGAGGCTAAAGCAGTGTTATAGTTTCAGATATTAACAGCTAGCCTATAGTATATTTAACCTAAGACAAATTGTTAGGTTCTTAAATTGGTCTGTCAGTACTGGGCTCATTGTTACACATATACAGCATCTGTAACACACTGGAGTTCTACCACTTGGGCACAAAGCTCTGCTAATACAGCTTGATCCAGAGAACCAAAAGAAGATATGTGTTCTGAATTTCTTCCTGAGTAGCTTCTCTGTGCACTGGCTTTTGATAGTCTCTTTTCTGTGAGGGCTAAGGAGAAGCAGAGCTTCATCTCCTCAGTATATATCTCATACATAAACATGAGCTCTCTAAAGTCCAAAACTCATACCAAAGCATTGGCTTTTGTCTAAGTGGTTTGATAGAGGGACAAGTCAATAAACTATAGAAAACTCCCCTTACTTCATGAATCATACAAAATTTCCCAGTCACCACAGAAGAATCATATCAACATCAGCAGCCAGTTACCCACTGCAGCTCATTTTTGGTTTGCATTAGGATAAGGTCTACAAATTATTTCTGCCACAGTCATCTTTGGTTCCCAAGCTATAAAAACATAATGCAAATACTTACCATTAGGGAGGTGAAGCTATTGATCATTCTGAGACTTTCACAAGCTACAAAGTTAGTGGCCATTTGGATGTTTAAATGGAAAAGAGAAAGATGGAATGTCATGCGCCACACACATTGCACTCAGTATAAAATGACGTGCAGAGGTAAACCTGATTTAATGCATGCAATCATTGTTACACTGTTACACGGTTTGCACTTTAGATGGCTGTGTATATGCAACTAGATAGATACTTGCACAGAAGTTTTGAGCCTTATAATATCAAGTCCTTGAGGCTTTCTATATCATAGAACGTAAGTGTGTGTACCCTCTTACAAAAAAAAAAAAAAAAAAAAAAAAAAAAAACCAAACAAAAAAAAAAACCCAGGCATTTACATTTCTATAAAACAATTATACATGAGCATTTTCATTTTAATTTCTATGAATGTGATAATAATAGGGTCAGAATGTGCCCCTCTACCTGTGCCATCCATAATAATTGTAAAATACAGGAAAGCAGGAAAACCTGCTTCAGAAACAGATGTTTCCAACTATAAAATGTACTGTATAGGTTCTTTTGTAGCAATTAAAGCCTCATGTAAGGTACTGGAAAAATAATTTAAATTTCAGCAAATGTGCTTTTATGCCTGTTCTGGGCTGATTTAACAGAAATATTTTTAGCTTCATAGAATTTCAGATGTACAAAGCTTTGATGCTGAAGATCAACTATGCAGAGGAAAAACTAAAGCTCTTTGTAAACTCTTTATATCAATTAGGTCATCTGTTTATCTTTTCTGTTCAAACATCTGGGTTTGTAGAACAGCTGGACGGTATTGCAAATGAAAGTTCAACAGTAAAACAACAGCCCTTCCAAGTTAGCATCATTAGAGGAAGGAATGCATCAGGGTGATCCACACCATCAAATTGATTTATTAGTACAGATGGTAAAAAGGAATAGCCAAAGTCCTGAATTCAAGCTGACTGTTTATTTATGTCACTGCTAGACCCTCAGCTATTTCAGGAAACCAACTAAAGAATGTCTGCCAAAATTCTTTAATAATTTGTCTGAAGATAAACTTAAACGACAGTCATAAAAATAGTGAGAAAAAAATCCAAAGTAATATGAATAATAACATACTATAAGAAGGTGCCCCAAGAAATGTCCTTGGAAATATCCTTACTTTTTTTTTTTTTTTTAATATTAATTTTGTCTATGAGGTTTTTTTTCATGACACCAAGTATCTAGAACTAAACATTTGGGATTCTGCAATAAAAATGTTGAAACTTTCCACCATATTCCAAGGATGTTCTACACTTCCTGTTTGTGCAGAACTAGTTCTAATGACTTCAATAAGAGTACACTCAAATGTTTACAATCTAATCATGGCCCTAAAAATAATTTTATAGGGAGTTGTTACAAATTAAAAAAACCAAGCAAAATAAAAAAATGCAAAAGAAGCCAATCAGAAAGTATTTCCATGTGGTGAAAAAGGCTACAATTACCAAAAGTATGAACAATTTGGTTGTGAACACAACAGTTGTTTGTTTATTCCCAAATTTTGAAAGCACTTTATAACCTTTTTCAGTTTTATGCAGTTTAATGTTTTATTATTTAGATATATAATTTTATCTTAATGATATTCTACTTAAGAACGGGAGTAATTTAACTTATCTGCTTAGTGTGATTTATGATTTATTGCTGAATCTGTATATTTAAACATCCTTTCCATTTTAAATTTTAGTGACTGATAAATTTTTATGCCATAGCCCTCATTCATCTACAGAAAGTTTATTTCATAACTTAAGATATCTTCAGTAGTGCATAAAGCAAGGCTTCAGCAAGGCTGCTGAACATGTATCTAGCTTTATTAAGTCTACAACTTACAGGTTGCTCCCATAGGTCCCATTGATCATTTACTACATACCTGTTTGATTACTTGATAAATCAGAACCTAGTTAAATTCTAGGCTTCTGAAAAGATATGGCAAAATCAAATTATGATATTTAGCCATTTCTCTTGCAGAAAGTTAATTGTCAAATTGGGTAACAGAAATAATGTTTTTTCTTTTAAAAAATAGGAATAATAATTTTACAAAACCCATTTATTATTGCTTATAAAGAAAGCCTGTCAGTTCTCATCATTAAAATAATGCCATATATTCTTTGAGATCTCTAGCATGGTTGAGCAAACCTGCCATGTCTGAAAATCTCTGGTATTAAATGATAACATAACTGTTGCCTGAGCAATAAGCAGCAGGAATCAGAATTGTTAAGTATGGAAGGGACCTCTGGAGATCATCCAGTCCAACCCCTCCTCCCCCCTGCCCAGGCAGGGTCACCTGGAGCAGGTGACACAGGGACCAGGTGTCCAGGTGGATTTTGAATGTCTCCAGTCAGGGAGAATCCACAACCTCTCTGGGCAGCTGTTCAGTGCTCTGCCACCTTCAGTGTAAAGAATTTCTTCCCCATATTGAGGTGAAAATTTTCAAGTTTATGGTCATTAATCTTCATTCTGTCGCTGGGCACCACTGAGAAGTCTGGCACCATCCTCCTGACACTCACCTTTGAGGTATTTCTATGTATTGATGAGATCCCCTCTCAGTTTTCTCTTCCCCAGACCAAACAGACCCAGCTCCAGCTCCCAGAGTCTCTCCTCACAAGAGAGAAGCTCCAGACCCCTGATCATCCTCGTGGCTCTCCACTGGACCCTCTCCAGCAGCTCCTTGTCTCTCTTGTGCTGAGGAGCCCAGAACTGGTCACAGCACTCCAGGTGTGGCCTCACCAGGGCTGAGTAGAGGGGAGGGATCACCTCCCTCCTCCTGCTGGCCACACTCTTCCCAGAGCAGCCCAGGATCCCCTTGGCCCTCCTGGCCACAGGGGCACTGACAGCTCATGGACAGCTTGTGATGCACCAGGAGCCCCAGGTCCTTCTCCACAGAGCTGCTCTGCAGGAGCTCAGCCCCAGCCTGTGCTGGCACTTGGGGCTGCTCCTCCCCAGGTGCAGGACCTGGCACTTGCCCTTGTTGAGCCTCATCAGGTTTCTCTCTTCTCAACTCTACAGCTTATCGAGGTTAATGGCAGCAATCTTCATGTCTGTGTTTCAGTCTCAGCTAAATTCACCCCATTACTACACAGAAACACACTATAGTGAGTTGCTACTTTATGTCAACATATAGCCAAATGGTGGGAAAGTAAATCAAAATTTTCATTCTTTCCTGCCAAGGGAAGAATATAGTTACTAAATGTTTTCCCTCTTGTAAGGTGCATTGCTTTTCAAACAGGCCAGGTATGAGGCTCTGTATAATGGGCACCAAGACTGCACACACACCTCCTTTTCAGCTAAGTCCCTGATGCTGCAGGAGAAAATATCAAGGCAGAACATTTAGCCAAACAGTAGCATCCAAAATAGAATTATGTATTTGTTTGATAGCTGTAGTGTGATAGCTATTTATTCTCTTCTGGTTACCTCCTGTTATCAGAGACCACAGGTGTAATATATTTTGACATCCTTCCCACACACTGATTTTTTACACTCAGATAAGTGGTCAGACAGAAGAACCAAGTTCTGAAATGTGGTTTGATTCTACTGTGATACAAAGAGCAAGGATTATGCAGAGCTGTTACATGATTTGTTGAGGGACCCCTTCCTTTTACCTTTAAACTGAAGGTTTCAGTACTTTCTTTTCTCAATCCTATTCTTATTGGGAAGGGAGGGAAAGGGCAAAAGGGTTCAATTTAACATTAAAATATAGACATTAGCTGTTGTCTCTCTGGATTGCATTCTTTGGCCTTTTGGGGATTTTGGAGAATTCTGAGTCTGGAAAAATCTGCATTTTGGTCACAGTGGTGGTAAAGATACCTAGTATCTGCCTTCACCAAACGTTTTTAATTTTGCTTTCACTGTTAGAAAAATGAAAAAAAAAAACCAAAAAAACACCAACCAAACAAAAAAACCCAAAAAACCCCAAAAAACTCCCTAAACTAAACAAAAAACAATGACCATTGTCCTAAAAGGGAATGAGAAGAGGCAGCAAAAACATTTATTGCAGGATGTTGAGGAAGCCAGCAGTGTGAGCTGTTTATACATCTATTTCCAGAGATACTTCCTCACATACATTTCTGGCTTTATATTCTCTGTGCAGTGTTGAACCATGAACGTGTTCATTAGAAATTAATGAAAAAATATAATTCATTATGTTTGAAGTAATAGATGAAGGAGAATTTACTTTCAGTTAACCTAAGTAAATCTAAAAGGGAAGTTTAGCTCCTCTAAGTAGTCTGACAAAATGAATTTAGCCCTAGGTTAAAGATGACAAAAAAAATAAAAGGTGAAAATTCGTATATTGTCTAATTGTACTCTCTGTTTCAAAATTCTGGATTTGATTTCCTATTTTGGTGCCCTCAATAAATACATAACTAACAAAAAGAATTAAATTAAGTGTATCCTAAGATTCAAATTTACCTCAAGAGCCAAAAGTTCAACAAGATATCTTCAGTATTTTTCAACCTTCTGAGACACTTCAAAAGCAGACAGGGAGAATAGTGTTGCCTTAACATACTCAATTTTCTTCTGTACTTGATTCACTACAAAACCAAAAATTACACAATAATGATGGTGAAGAGAACCTTCACAATTTACCAGCAAAGATGATCAGATATGCTGGTTGGGAAAATATTGAATAGATTATTTTGTTAGTGACATCCTTATTGATATGTTTCTTTATATTTAATAATAATAAAAAATTACCACCATTTGGTTAAAATTATTTTCTTGTATTAGACAGGTAATTTTACAGGTCATGTTTGACCACATTCTCTCAATAAGAGAAAGGAGTGTAGATATTTACCACAGGAAAATTATCTGACAATTTCAGTCAAATAATCAAATTTTTTAAAAAAAGTTAATTTTTAGGTATCATATGATTCCTTTTATTGAAAATTCTTGAGAAACAGCTATGTTGATAGACTTGATTGTCCTGTTGTAAGTACTGGAGAAAAAAATTATGCTTTCTCATGTGGAAAGGAATAAGTATCTAAATGTACTGAGGCTCCAATCCTGTTTTCTCACTCCATGGATGTAATGAAACAAACAAAAGAAACAAATGAGGACCCCAGAAGTGGGCACAGCACTCCTGATGTGGCCTCACTGCATCTGAGTAGAAAGACAGGATCACCTCCATGGACCTGCTGGCAATGTTCCTCCTAATGCTCCCCAGGACACCACTGGCCCTTTTGGCCACCAGGGCTCACTGCTGGCCCATGGATGGTCTGCACTCCACCAGGACCCTCAGGTCTTTCTCCACAGAGCTGCTTTCCAGCAGGTCAGCTTCCATATGTGGTGAATACTTCTGTAAATATATATATTATAAAGTGTCTGTCTACTTTTATATGGAACAGTCATAAGCATTCTTCTTTATCTATACCTTCGTGATGAATGATGCTTCTCCTTTCTTTTCTCAAGTCCTTTAATCAGTGGTAATTTGGGCCATGTTTTAGCCCTTTTCTTTCTCTCTTGTTTTCACCACTTTCACACCAACACTTTTGCTTTACTAAATTGCCAGAGATCACCCTTTTTGAATTCTGGAAATCTATAATTTCACCTTTTTTCCTTGATCTTCCTTTGTCTTTGATTTGACTGCTTCTTGCCTGAACTGCTTCCTGCATTATTATCCCAAGTTATTTTTTTGTCTTTTACACATTACTCTTTCAAATGAAATTACCTTCTTCTTTACATTTAATTTAATTCAGAACTTAGAAGTAATGCAAAGGTGTTTTGTTTGGCTCAATCCTTGAATGTGGCAGTATTATCTAGTGAAATTGTGCTTTTTTTTTTTTTGTTCCCCTTTCTTTTCTCCTCCCTTGGTGATATTATTTGCATAGTTTTTGCTAGAGAGCTAGAAGCTGAGAATGTAGAACCAGAAAATCATTGCTGAATTTCTGCAATGTTTATGTACTTTTTCCATGGCATCTACTATTGATTATTTTTCTAAATGATCCATCAGAAAGGATGATTGAAGTCCTGTTTGAAACCAAATACTCAAGAAAATTCACAACAAACAAAAGTTTCCTTGGAAAATTGACTGCTCACTCTGAAATCCTTTGAAATGTTTAATTTGAATCATAAACTACCCCTGAAAACAGTCTCATCATTTTGATAGAAATCATGTATTTTTCAAATGGGTGTCTGTTCATAGACCTGTTTGATGTGTTCCTTTGGTGTGGGGAATCCCTTAAAGCTTTTAACTTTTGTATCTGGTAAAACTTCATGTTTAAATTTAGCATGCAGTGATTTGGTAACTCATTAAAATAAATTTAGTTCTGCAGTAATATTAATTACTTTAGAGAAGAGTACTTCTCTGGATAGTTTTGTCTACATACATTTTTTTCTTGAAATTGCTGCCAAATCACAGAAACACACAATGGTCGAGGTAGGAAGGGACATCTGTAAGTTATCTTGTCCAGCTCCTTGCAAAAGTAGGGACATGGCTAGAAAAAACTAATATTCATATATTTAACACATTAAATAGTGAGTTAATTAGCTAGGTAGTTAGTTTCTATGAAATAGCACAACAGAGGAAAAACAGACTAAATATAAAAATTCCAAGTTGCTTGCTCTTCTGGACATGGGGAAGCTACATTATCATCCAGTAAAG
This sequence comes from Oenanthe melanoleuca, assembly GCF_029582105.1. Taxonomy (NCBI): domain Eukaryota; kingdom Metazoa; phylum Chordata; class Aves; order Passeriformes; family Muscicapidae; genus Oenanthe; species Oenanthe melanoleuca. The sequence continues at coordinate 41,363,854 of NC_079362.1, forward strand.
CACTGAGCTGGTACCATCCTTCCCCTGTATTCAGAAAGTGACTGAAAACACCCAACCAACAAAGGCTACTGACAAATTTTGGAATATATGTTGGAATATATGGAACCTGGCATAAAGGCTATTAGAGGCAGAATATTAGAATGCTGGTTTTTTGATATATTTTACCTTTTAAAAATTATTTTTCCCCCTAGGATTTGGAATTGTTATTATAATAATTAAATACATAAAAATTAAAATACTGATTAGAATTATATTAAACAGTTTGCACCATAGCACTTTGTTCTGTTGGAAAGTGCTAGTCACTTAAATCTAAAATATTCCTCAAAATAATTTAATAATTTAATCTTAATAATTCTACTGACTTGCTTCTCAGATTTAGACACACGGTACTAATGTTTTTAAAATCCATGACTATTTGATCTGCTGGTCTGCCTTATTCCAGATGTTTCAAGAGTTTCACAGACAATTCTGAGAACCTAGCACTTCACCACTTTGTAGAAAGAATGCTCCTTATTTCAACAGGCAATGATTAGGTATAGGATATGAAAGAAAGAAAAATTGTTCCTGCAGTTTATGTGCTCTCTGACACAATTTCATTACTATGGACAAGTTGTGTAGCTCCTTACAACAAACCCTACCTTTAAAAAGTTCATGTTGAGGCCATCATGCCAAATGTACCTGATTTACAGCCATGCTTATTAAAATCTGTAATAAAAATTCCATACAAGAAAAAATATATGAAGTTATTGTAAGGGGAATATTTGTTACCTTGGTAACAAATAAAATCTGTATTACTATTGTGTATTTTATTTTCATTGAAGAATTGAATTCTTTTCAATTATTGTGTGGGATGGGAAAGTAGTAAACAAGGTTGTAAATCTCTGGAATTTGTTTCATGGTAATAGTACATTAAGCAGGCAACTGGTATTCTCCATGCATTGAAGTAGAACTACTATGACTCACTACTTCATAATTACGTGAGGATTATTAACACAACAGGAGAAGTAAATTGACTACTCAGCACAAGTATCACTCTGTGTCTTAGCTAATTGCATATATCCTAGGTTAGCCAAGCTAGGCAGATCTCCCATTGTGCTTAGAATTGAGAGACATACATAAAAATCATAATTTACAAGGTAAGGTTGATGTTGAAAATTATGGAGGTTCTCACAGAATTATTTAAATTGTTTGATATTTTTAATATATTTTTGTGTGATAGTTTATTTATTTAAAAAGCATCATAGCAAATAAAATTTAGAACAAAATAAACCCACCAAAACACCCCAAAATAAAACACAACACTCTGTGGGATCTAACTGAAATTTTAGGTCTTATCACTCTTACGTATCTTAGGTGGCAAATAAGTTTGTCAAGTTGAAAGAATATGCAAACCAGTACTAAAATATTAATATACCTATATCTCTTTTGACTAGCTGCTAAAATCTTACGTAGTAACAATGAGATGACAACTTTCAAACCAAATACACATTTTAGAGGATATATGTGCATATGTATATTAAATAAACATAAAAATGTGTTCTGGTAAGAATATTTATACTGTTTCCTGTAGTTTTAGGGAAGTAATGTTCATGTGAAAAGTATTTCACAAATTAGAAAAGTGCAACTGATAGAAATGAAATAATATTTAAAGAAACTTGCTGTTAAATGGTGTGAACTCCATCTCTGGTACGGGAAACCAATTTGTAAAACAATTCTTGTGTTGAGAAGTCTTTGAAATAGCTTCCAGGAACAATGCACATGTGTTCACAAGAATATGATCCTCTGACCCTATGATGTAGCGACTTGCCTCTGGAAGCAGAAGTTGTCCTGCTGGTTATAATGATTTCATATACAAATGATTGATTTAAGAATTGACATGGCTGTGAATGTATAGATTGTATGAGATGAATTAATTGATATTATGATATCTAGCATAAGGTTTCATTTAAATCCTGAAAAGAGCTCAATTGAAGGGCTGCATATGAAAAAGAGTCCTTTAGGATCAAGTGTCTTTAACCTATCTTGATTCCAATCACAACTTGAAATAGTTGTAATGTTCCTTGGCTAACTAAAATTAGTATAACAAACATATCATTAAAAGTAAATAAAGGCAAATATTTTGTGTATGGGTACTGGTGTACATTTTCACATTCATCATTTTAGTAGGAAAAAATAAAGCCTCAAACATCCTGTTTGTAAAACTTATCAGTTGTCTATACACCCAGCCAAATCCAGAGCATTTCCATCCGCAGCATCAAAGACAGGAAAATATCACAAATGCACTGTTATGTTATTATTTTTACCAAAATAGTAATTTTGTTTACTCTCCATTTTATGCAGCTTCTTTCTCCATTATTTAGTACCTAAAGGTGTTGAATTGAAACACCTTACATTGTATATTAAAACAGAAAAATATAATTTTATTCAAGGTAACTGTCACATGTGAAGAATAAAATACATTTTTCAAAACCTGTTTGGAGGAACCTTAGCGAGTTTTGTGTAGGATTTAGTTGACTTTCCTCAGAGCAGACCACATGGTGCTGTGTTCTATATCTGCTGTTAACTCAGGGGTCCTTTAATCATAGCAGAGAGGAGCTCATCCAGCATATCAAGGCGTTTCCTGCTCCTCGTGCTGCCCTGCCAGAACGTGGGCTGGAGGTGCTCCAGAAGCTGGGAGGGAATACAGCTGAGACAGATGATTAGTACTTGTATCTGTTATTTTCCACATCTTCTCTCTCTTTCTTTTTCTGCTTCTTTTTCTAATTCCTAATTCCTAATTTCTAATTTGAGGAACTTAAAATCAGATAGGCTTAGAGCTAGCTAAGTTGAATGGGTTACATTAATGCATTGAGAATCGTTTTATGTTGATTGGATGGAGCTCTACACTTTTGCCTAAGCTCTCCAATTTTCCACAGTTGCCTGTAAAGGTCTGCTATGTTGGTTTGATCTTTTGAAAACATCTTGTCACTGTTTCTCCTGTGCATCTAAAAGTAACCTGGACAACTGCAAGCACTTTTAAAAGTCTCATTGAGCAAGTTTTTTGGGGCCTTATACCTGCCTGCTCATGAGAAGTGGTGAATTAATTCCTTGATTTCCTTTGCTTGTGTGCACAGCTTTTTCTTTGCCTACTAAGCTGTTCAACCCACAATGTTACTGTAGATCTGTTTGTTCTTTAGCACAATTTTACTACATTATGATTTGATTTCTTAGATAATTTCTTTGAATCTGCTGATGTAAATTCTTTCAGTACTCCTATTTTCAGAATAAATTAAATACCTCAGTTGTTTATAGATGGGCAAGTATTTATTGAAAGTTTGATAGCTGAATCCTAGATTGCTGCAATTTAGCAGGTCTGGAGATAAAATGGTTTTTTCCCTTTATACCTTGAACCATTCAGCACATATCTTTGTCTTTTTTTGTTTTTGTTTTTTTTTTAATACCTTCTGTCATGCTGGATATCATCATTCAACAGGAAGGAAATATGTTTTTGTGTTGAATTTTTTTTTTTAACCCTTATGTAGGTTTACCCAATAATGAGTTTCAACAGTATGAAGTGCTTGAAGCAATGACAGGTTTACTATTAAGAGAAGATGATATAAAAAAAGAGAAAAAAGTTTCTCAAAGGCAATTTTCTTAATTAGATATATACTACAGATTAAAAGTTCAACATTGTTTATTAATAAAATGTGTATATTATTTCTTGTAGAAATACATTTTTTTTTCTTATTAAAAATATCTCTCATGTAAGACCCTGAATTTTCCTTCTAAAATTGAAATGGAATTTGATTGAAAAAGAATAAGAAAAAAGCTGATTCCCCAATATAACCAGTATATCTAATGAGCATTTAGAATGCATGGGTTTATATATATGGAAGAGCATATGCTTTATTTCCCTTTCCATTGTCAGTAACAGAAGACAGAAATGAAGAAAATGTATTTAACTTTAAGAGTGTTACAGTATTTTCAAAGATATTTTATTTCTTTACCTTAGGAAAAAAAAAAAAAAAAAAGAAAAAAAAAGTCTGCACAATTTGTTTTATTTGTTTGAAATTACTCTTCAGGCATTTCAAATATATTTCCTTCAGAACTGTCCTCTTGTGGCAGTAGTTTTGTCCCAAATTTGATCTGATTTTGCATCTTCAACAATTGCTCCAGATAAGCATATTTTCATGGAAAAATTTAAAAGCATTAATGCAGCTTTATCTGTTCTCCTCTATTATCAATATTCACTGAACAGTAGGATCAAAGATGTGCTATTTTTCAACAAGTACCACCAAGATTTTATTCAACTCTCACAAGAAAGCTACTTCTGGCTCTCAAAAGTATCACAGAACACACTTCTGGGCAGCCAAAAAGAATAAACTAAACTAATAAAATAGCTCTGACCTACATCCAAAAAATGCAATAACACATTTTACTTGCATGATTATCTGAATATATCATGCAATAATGGAGCCATAACAGAAAAAAAAAAAATCGTAGAAGCCTTGCAGGCTCTGCCAGTATTTTGCTGCTTTGCTCACTGATTTATTTGCAGTATTGTTTCCCTCTGAGATCCTCCTGCAATGTACCTTTCTTGCTCTTTATCCCATGTGTTCCTTATTTGGGTCAAGAGCTCTGCTCTTGTTCAGGAGATGAGACCAGCCTTTCCTGTTAAAGACAGGCTTGACTCCAGCTGTGACCGTGACTCGCTGGTTGTGTAGGGAAGAGTTTGCCTATGGCTTGCTTACACGTTTCTTTCTCCTAAAATGCTTCTTTCATCTCCCACCCAGTGAAGCTCTTAGGCACAATGTAGCAGGTGCATTTAAAACTGTCCACAATCACACATAGATTCAAAAGGAAGTGCAAACTTATATGATGACTTAGCGACGTTTTCTGATATTTTTTCCCTCTTATTTTCTCAATAATTCTCTTTTATTTTTTTAGGCTACTATTGGTTTCATGAAGTTATTTTATGTAAGCTCAAGGTCTTGCTCTTGAACCAGTCAGTTCAGAACCCATGACTTCATATATGAAGCTATAATTTGTTCTGCTGATGTGTTTACCTGTGTTAGGAGTAGAGTGCTCAGCTCAAGAAAGAGATCATGAACATGACTTGACTATGACTTCTCACAATGACACAACTCCTGGATTGTGTCTGTATTATAACTGAAGAAATGTGAACAACCTCTCAATTAGGTTTTATCCCCATTAGGACAAAATTGCAGTGAAGAGTTGCTATTAGATAAAATATTGTTTCTAAAGTGGGCAGCATAATTTGCTATGTTTGATACATTGATTTAAGTATATGATTTATATCTGGATATATGAATAGAGTTCTTTTCCTGACTATATCAAGCCCTTTCCTGATATCCATGGGGTAGTTGCTCACCTATCAATCTTAAAATTCTAATACATTGCCAAATTGTCTTCTACTACTTTTCCAGAAAATAATAGTTTTAATTTTTTTTCTTAGGTCTCTCTATGCAAATGCAATAAAAGAGGTAGAGAAAAGAAGAAAGAAAAAGGTAAAGTTGATTTTTTAATTGTCATTATGTGATTTTTTTGGGTTGTTTTTAGGTTTGGGATTTTATTTTTCTGAGTACCATATCCAATTAAAGTTATTCTCTTATTTCAGGTTTCCACTCCTATACTTGCATCGGCTTCCTAAATACAAAAATATAATATTTTGGGGTGTGAAAACATTATAAGCAAGATTAGTTAGGTAAATCTGTAATTCTCTTTCCACTTTTTATTAATTTACTTATTTATTAATCTAATTGTTGTATTTTTCTGTTGTACACATGATGACGCAAAGTTACACAGCAGAGGATCTGATCAACCATAGTGAAGAAATGAAGAAGAACAAATGAACAAGCAAATGCTAGAGATTTTCTTGAAGAGTATTTACCACACAGAAAGTAAAATGTTTCAGTTAACAGAGAGAATATAGTGTACAAATATTTCTGAGTTTTTCTTCTTGATCTAAGCCAAGACTTGTGTTCACTTTTTCTCTTTATAGGTAGCTTACTAGAAGTGTAACTTTATAACATGCATAATAAAAACACAGCTATAAAACCAGTTTCACTTTTCCCACACTAGAGAGCAAACAGGATTTATTAGTTGTATCTTTTTCCAAATGTTTCAACAGTAAATTAACAAATGACAGCAAAACAGAACAACAGTGCTGCATGGCCAATACAGTCCTCATACACATGTATTTCAATTTTAAAAAATGCATTTTAATAAAAGTTTTACTCAGATATGAAAGCTCACATTAGATTACGCTTTTCTTAAAAAAATTATTTTACTGAGAGATCTTCTTTGCCTGTTGCAACTCCCAACATAAATTTCTGTCCAGCATTTAATTTTTTCGTGTTCAAAATTAGTTTTGCTGGCTTGCTCAAATAAACATTAAGAAATCATTTATTAGGGGAAGGAGACATGGTCACTTAATTTTTCTAATTGTATTTAAAAGAGTAACAAAAGTGATGATTCTACAAAATTTAAATCAAGCTTGTGGACCTGAATTGCAAAGTTAGCCACCCTTGAATGAGTTGCAGTCTGCATGCTGCCCTTCAGCTGTTACAGCTGAACAGGTTCAGAATTATATATCATTGAGAAATATGGAATGAAGATCTTGGAACTAGTTTTAAAGCAAACTCTGAAAAACAAGGGAATCCTTAGAATGATAAGTGGTTAATTATTTGATTTCAGACTGGCAATAATCCTTCCTTTGTCATCTCATTTTTATAACTTTGCAATCTTGGCCTTCACACCTCTGCTGAAAAAGGACAATGTCATTGCTAAGTGATCATTCATGTATTTTAAATGTTTGTTTAATTTCCTAAAAGCAATAAAAAGACTGTTGCTTTTTTTGCCTCCTTTAACCTGAAATTTCTGAGACTTTCTACTTACCAAACAAGCCAAGATGCTGTTCAATAAGCTCTTGGTATTACTATTCAGTTAGTTTTTGTTCTTTATCACACTTCTTGTTAACTTTTCTTTCTTTCTGTATTTTCCTGACAGCTATAAACATGTATGACCAAAGGATACAAAAGAAGATGGATTTTCCTTAAAAAACAAAGAAAAATAGATGAAGCACCTGCACAGGATAAAATCTATCCATTGCCTCATGAAAAAAATTATTCAATGTATTGACTGAATCATCATTTGTTATCTAGTGCAATGGAAAAAATTTCTTCCGTTACTTTATTATTGACTTAGTTATGTGTCATGAAACTTTTACCAGAGCAGGATAATCTGTATGAGCAGGTGACACTATTCCTCTATATTCCTGAAATTCCCATTCTATTATGGTAACTACGAATAGAGAATTAAAAAACCCGCACAGAATCCTGTTAAGTTCTGCATGCTTCTAGATAGGGATGCAGAAGTTGATCTGTACCATCCATACAGACTGATAAAGGCTCCCACCAGCAAACCCTGCCTTCTCTTGCTGTTGGCCTCTTTGGTGTGCTCTGCTGCCTGCTCATCAGGATTCCATCTCCAGCTTCCCCTTTCACCTCACTGCGTTTATGACCAAGAACTTCAGTTCAACCTGGTCCTGGCCCCACTCAGGCCATGTTTATTCCAGTTGGATTTGCTTGCCTGTCAGACTGTGATGGCTTCCTTTACACCCTATTGCGTGGCAAATGATATTTTATTGGTAAGAGATGTTTGCCCCTCCGATGTTTATGTTACATCCTTCTGATGCTCTTACTCTAAAGTTGTGCCTTACTCCTAAAAGTGCTAACTCTCATAAATTTGAATCTTATTAAAGACAAAAATTCCTGATAGAAGTGTATGAGCATTTTGTAACTTGGATAGCTGATGCTATTATGTTTGCCTACTGTCCGTCAGCATTTTTTCCGTTCTTTGTACAGTATTTCGCTTATCAAAAGTCACATTGCAGGATACACAAGTTATTTTAAAACAAGAATCACATAATATGCTGAGTTGGAACGTCATCAGGTCCTGGTCCTGCATAGCCCCATCTCCAGGAATCATCCATGTGCCCTAGAACATTGTCCAAACTCCTCTTAAACTCTGTCAGCTGATGCTGGGAACATTTTCCTGGGGAACCCAGACACCCTCTTGGTGAAGAATCTTTCTAATATCCAACCTACACCTCCCCTGACACAACTTCAGGCCATTCCCTCAGGTCCTGTCACTGTCACCACAGAGTAGAGATCAGTGCCTGTCCCTGCTCTTCCCCTCTCAGTGAAGTTGTACCTGCAGTGAGGTCTGTCCTCAGTCTCCTCCAGACTGAACAGAGACCTCAGTCACTCCTCACACAGCTTCCCCTCAAGGTCTTTCACCACCTTTGTACCCTCCTTTGGACACTCTCTGGTAGTTTAATGCCTCTCTCATATTGCAGTGCCCAAACTGCCCCAGCACTGGAGGTGAGGCTGCCCCAGCTCAGAGCAGAGCAGGACAATCCCCTCCCTTGCCCAGCTGTGATGCTGTCCCTGATGCCCCCAGGACAGGGCTGTCCCTCCTGGCTCCAGGGCACTGCTGGCTCAGGTTCAGCTTGCCACTGACCAGGACCCCCAGGTCCCTTTCCATGGCACTGCTCTCCAGCATCCCATTGCCCAGTCTGTCCATACATCCAGGGTTTCCCCATCCCAGATGCAGAATCCAGCACTTTCTGTCATTGAACTCCTCATGGTTGGTGATGCCCAGACCCCTGATTTGTCAAGGTCTCTCTGCAGGGCCTCCCTGCCCTCGAGGGATCAACAGCTCCTCCCAGGTTTGTATCATCTGCAGACTTGCTCAGTGTCCCTTCCAGTCCTGTGTCCAGTCATTTATGAAGATGTTGAAGAGCAGAGGGTCGAGGATGGAGCCCTGTGGAACCCCACCAGTGACAGGTCCCCAGTCTGATGTCACCCCATCCTCTGTAACCCTTTGTGCCTGGCCTGTGACCCCGTTGCTCCCATCCTCCAGCTCTGGGATGGACATTTTGTCCAGGAGGAACCTGTGAGAGATCAAATCGAAGCCTTTGCTGAAATCCAAAAAGATCAACTAGATTCCCTTGGTCAGCTGGGTGGGTTACCTTTTCATAAATGAAAGTCAGGTTTGATAAGCAGGATTTTCCCCTCAGGAAGCTATGATGATTCTGATCAATTACTGTGCTGTCCTTCAAGTGTTTTTCAGTACCCCCACAATAATCTTCTCCATAACTTGACTAGACATTGAAGTGAGACTGACAGGCCTGTAGTTTGTGGAAGCTTTTGTAAGCTTAGTTTAATGCTGAATTAGGACATAGGAATTTCTGGAAGTTCATTTTATAGGAAATTTATATATAACATGAAGTATTACTATAGTTTCATATATTTTCAAGTATTTTCCAGTTATCTTCACACCAGGTGTTTTTTTAAGGAATAAGAAATATAAAAAAGCTATTTTCAGTGCTAGTTTTAAGGAACCACAACTCATGGAGAACAGCATATTTTCTTAAGCAGGCAATCGAACAAAAAAAAAAAAAAACTTAGATGAGACAAGATCCTAAAGAAAGCCCCATTAAGTAAGCTTTAGTACTCGGAGATCTATTCTGATCCTATGCTGTGCCCCAGACATTCTTTCCCTAACCCGAATAACATCATATTGAGTAGGACTGCAAACTTACAGGACAGTACAGTCAATTTAGTTTGTTAAGCAAGAGGTCTTACTAAACACTAAAACAAGGCCTTAGTTTCTGCTGCAGTCTCATTTCTTCCCTGCCTCTTGAGCAAGGTGGATGCCAGCTCTAGTGAAAATTATTTTCTGACTTTTTGTTTGTTTATTTGTTTGTTTGTTTGTTTGTTTAAAGATGATATACAAAACTGTGAAACGAACAGCTGGTCTTGATCAGAGCAGACCAGTGAGTCTTCAGGCTTGCATAATGAATACAAAGGCTCACACATCAGACTCTTGGCTAAAACACTACAACATTTTTATAAAATTACCAGTGATTTATCATCATTAGTGGGATAAGTGGTACTCTTGTATTTTTAATGAAAAAGAAGCCAACCCTCAACTTCCATAAGCTGCCTACAGTCCTCCATTCTTGTGGAGTGCTGATATGGCAAGTCAGAAACCTCTATAACAGAGGTAGACTCTGGGGGCTCTAATGGAAAAGGAAATGTTCTCACTTGTCTGTAAAACAATGGAAATATATTGTTCATATTTGTACAGACATTTCCCATCCCATCTCCTTTGCTTCAAACCCTTGAGTTACACAGGCTAGCAAAGTAGTGCAATATCAGAAATAGTAAGAGGAAAATAATATTAATGCATCCTTTGTATAAGAGCCAAAGTAAAACTTCAACAGTATGCAATGTGGAATAACAGAGCTCCACTTTTCACTTAGGAAGGTGGAGGCATAAAGCTGGCATATAAGGGGCTCCATATTGGTCCATTTATATAAAAGACTCCTAAGCCCATTCTAGAATCATAGAGGCTGAACACTGGGGAAGAAAAGATCATCAAAATTAGCTTCTATATGTCTTCTTTCTTCCTTGATAGTTCATTTTCCAGTGTTATTTTCATGTGAATGTGCTTTCCTAGGGACCTGTGTCCCATCATTTTACATTTTTAATTGTTAACCATTACTTAAAATGCTCACACATGTTTTAATCCTCTTCTTTGAGAATTCCATATTTACTTTGACTTCAGGCTTTTTTGCATTGTCCTGTTGAGTATCAGTCCACTTAAGGAGAGAATTTATGAAAAGTTTAGGAACTTCCTAATATCTCTCCACGTCTGGAGAAAATTTTCATACCTGGGGGAAAAGCATGGACGATGGAGAGACCCAGTGAATAGAGAAAGTAGTTTTAGTAGGTGCAGTTCAGTGACTGGGATTCAAGAGCCCTGACCTAACCACCTGTCAAGCTGGTAGGTACTGGGGGGGATGCTGGTTTTGCTCCCCCAATACTCCTGACTTTGCTCAAATACCTAAATTTTCTAAATACCTAAATATTATCATACATTTAAAACTGATCTTTTCCTTTTTCAATCTTGTGTTAGTTTGTTTTCTCTGTGGGAGCTGAAGATGTTTGTAGAAAGAAATCTAGCTTGCTAGGATCTACAACCATTACCAAATCACAAAGCACAGAAATCAATACCCCAAACCTGAGTGAAAATAACAGACTTGCTTGCATTAAAATGCACAAAACATGTACATTTTAGTGTTACCTTTGCTCCAAAGTGAATTTGCTTTTACTATCTTGTCATTCCAGCCTTTTCCCTCCCACTCTACCCCCAGCCCAATATGTTTGTTGGCTGTGGCTAGAGCTCAAGATGGTGTAAAACCTAAAGCAGTAATTGCATGCAGGGGTGGGGGGAGCATAATTGGATAAAAATGATTCTATGATCCCCTAAAGGGAGATGAACACTTCGGTTACTGATTGGCACCAGAAACAAACCTTTGCCCTGAAATGAAGAATTGAACCCAGCTGCCCAGCAGTCATATTCGTTTCCTTCTCAGGGGAAAAGTAAATGGATTACTCAGGAGTTTTATGCTTATCAAGCAACTAAGGCAGTATAAAACTATTTGTTTCCCAATTTCTGTTTACATGTGATCAGGACATAAGGTTAGAAAGAAATTTATATAACAAAAGCATTTATAAATTTTGCATTTTTGAATCAGAGACTTCTTTCTGTGTCTTCTACTGACAATTCATCTACAAAGTAGGCATTAACAAATTGCCTGTAGGCAAAAATATTTTTAGTGCTATATTTTTAGTGCAGAATTAAAATATCTCTTTAGATTTTTGTAGCAGCAGGGATTTTTATTTCCATCCATTGCCCCCAAATAGTTTACCATTACATTTACTTGCTATTAAATCTGGTAAATTTAAAGGTGTTCAAAATTGTCTGCATTATAGCCATCTTAATTTTTAAATTTTTGAAACTCTATTATCAGGCAGATGGTTAGAGTCCTAATTCATTGTAGAGACACAGGAGTTATTGTTCTTGAGAACTGAGTCCATTAGATAGCTATTTGAATATTTTGCTGTTTTTTTTGGGTTTTTTTCTGAAAAATCAACTCACAACAAAAAAGCCTTACAAGAAAACTACCCACATCAACCAGTACAGATAAGAAACCATTGCTGTGGATGTTTCATCTGCTATATTAGTTCTGAGCATAGGATGATGCTACAGAATTATCACAAGTTCTTAAAAATGACCATGGAATCTTCTTTCAGCAAGAGAGATTCCCTACAGCTTGCCTTGCAGATGATAACCTACCTGCTTTGTACAAAAGAATACTGCTCTCTAGTGGAATATGGGAAAAGATTCCATGACCTCACCACTTAGCTTCCTCTGCCTGCATTCTCAGCTTTTTGCAGATGAAAGGCAGCTTAGCTTTGTCCTAGAGTTATGACATGTTATGATATATGGCTACAATTACTGTGATACTATACTGTGAAGTGGCTTTTCTTTTGTAATCAAGTAAGAGAATTTTTCCTTGCAAACTCCTCTGTAAATTGAAACCAGTGGTTTTTCTTTTTTTTTTCTTTTTTTTTTTTTTTTTCTTTTTTTTTAAGAATGCTGATGTCTATATCAAGAGTGTGGAACTAATAACTATTTAATTTACAGGAGAGCTCATAATAATTTAGCTGGCATAAGGTTAATTTGGGAATGATTAATAGCTACATTTCTACAGCTGGAAATTTTAATAATCTCTCTCTCTGGAATTTGTGGTGATAATATTTTATATTCAGGATTTGCCTTCTGTTGTGATCATTGCCTCCTTTGGAGTGTGAAAGGTTTTCTGAAGCAGGGATCAAGTTGTACAAATCGTTCAATACATTCTGTCTGTCTCAGCGGGTGGGACACTATGAAAACACACACGCACGCACAAAATGTGGTGCTTTCAGCTTCCTTCCTCCAGGGCTAGTTGTAGATCTGTCATCTGTTTGGCTAGACTTGATGGGATCAGGGCTCCTTTGACAGCATTAATCGCTATCACTACTCACAGCAAGCCTGCAAGCTAGTGAATTGACATGCTGGACATACTTAAAATAGGCATGTAGTGCAGGACTGAAATGAACCTAGCCTGGAATGTGCTGTAAGTGTGCATTCAAAACAGGCATACACTGCTCTGAGGTATTACAATGTTAAACCTGGAGCCAGCTGTTTTCTGAAGATTTATTTTCAACATGTCTTGTCCCTTAGGCGCTGGAAAGTAACTTAAAACATCATCTCCAAAAGAGCCGGCTAGACAATGCCTGGAGCGCCTGGTTCTTGTTTTGTTTTCTGGAAATGGAGGCAGTCACACTAGGTTAATGCAGGAATTTTCTGAATAGTACCTCACTCAACAGCTGTTAAAGGCTCTTAGTTTTCAGAATAAATATAGAGGTGTATGGAGAGATCTGTAAATAAATACATTATTTTTTCCTTAAAAGAAAGAAGTTAATTGCAACAGTTATAAACTGTACCCCTCCACCTCCCCAAACTGAACCAAACCAAAAGAACCACAAAACACAGTAATCAAAAAAACCAAAAAAAACAAAACAAAAAAAACCCCCTGAAACAGATGAGGACAGCAAACATAGGATGGTTGCCTCAGAGGTTTACTCCTTTATTTCCTGAAGATTGTCCTCACCATTCAAGAGGGGATTAGAAATTTCTAAATATCAGTTTAGAAATTTGTGGGATGCCACAATTCATTGGAGACTATACTGAAACCAGTATATCTGAGAAACTCAGAGCATTTGAAACTTGTTCTGTTTTATTCTGTTGACTAGTCATTAACAATTTTGGAAAAATTTCACTAATCACAAATCTTACAAACAGGAACAATTTCCACCTACAGTTTATTTAGTAATGTGGCATATTTTATTCTGAGAAATCTGCTATGTTGCCATCACACCAAAATGGAGATTTTCTCTTTTGTTTGGCAAACATGGATAGCTATTCATTGCTATGAATTTCTGCTGCCATCTATGCTGGAGATTAATTCTTAAACTAGAATCAATCCCCTCAAATTTGGTAAATTTATCATTGAAACATGGAGGGGTTTAGGATGAAGAGATTATTGTCTCCTTTTACTGGCAAGAAAATTAAGGTAGAAAGAGTAGACGATGAAGTGTTAAAATGGTATCATTTTCACTGACTCTGGGAATAGAACCCAGATCCTTTGACTCCTACTCCTGTGTGTTAACCAGAGCATTATGCTTCCTTCCCTGGAGTATTTGCAGTCATTCATTCCCACTGTTAATGGAAAGCTTTCCTGGGGGTGGAAAGAAAAACTATAAATGGAGAGTACAAACAAAACCATCTGGAATAGAGGAAAACAGAAGCAGAAATCATCTGCAAAATCTACTACAGTGATATAGAGCAAATAATGAACTATGGGTATCATGCAATAGTTTTAATGCATATTAAAGCACATGCCACAGAGTTATCCTTGATAGTTCTCAGATGTCTTTAGCCTCAAATTTCAGGTTACAAAACACAGGTGGTATTCTGTGGCATTATGACAATATTCAAGCTATACATCAAGGCTTTCACTGTGTTGTAGGTGATAACATGGAAAGACCATGCGTTTCTCCTGAACAAACTTTCCATACATGGTTTTATTACTGTAAATGTGGTTTCTGATAGAGTGAGAAAAATATCATTCTGCTTCAATACAAAATATTGACATTTTCTTATTGGCTCAGTAATTATCATTAATTAATTAGGATGGATGATTGTGAAGCACATAAACATAATAAATGTTATTTAAGTGCCAAGTAATATGGTTATTGATTTACAGTACCTTTTGCAAACATCAGGGCTTTACAGAATAAAACAATAATTAGTACAGCACATGTTGTTTTGTTTTTTAAAGTTGAATTATATGGGTAAATAACAAAATAGTTACAGTGAAAAAATTTTTCAAGCCAACATTCAAAGGAAGTCAGGGAATTAGCTGTTCAGCTTTCATCTCAGAGAGTGCAATAAAATCAGAAACAGATGAGAAAAGCCACATTCCCTAGAATAGCACATAGTAAAGTTGATAGACGAGATTATACATCAAAAAACTAATTACATGTTCAAGATGAACTTTGAAATGTCTTCAAGTAAAGAAAAGTAGAATCAAAATAGCCTTCATCCATATATCTGCTAGTCTTATGGGTCACAACCCCCTAGATATGCACATGAAAACATTCCTTTTCATATGAACTTGCCTCATATCTAAGTCCATAATGTCTCCTGTCTAAGTCCATTATTTCCATGGCACAAGCAGTGAGTACGTGCATCGAACACACATGGTGGGGAAAAAGACTTGGTGTTTCCAGAGACTAGAGATGGGGCTTTCAGGACACATAAAAACCCTCTAAGAAGATGCATTTGCTAATTTCTAACTTGCTTTTGTTTTTCTTCTCCATTCTTCTATCTGCCAGCTATCCTAAAATATCGTTGCATCAGCCCTAAAGAATTTTACCAAATGCACAAGAATTTTCATTGCACATTTGGAGAAAGGAAATGCTGGAGATTTACATCCCAATGGGAGTAATTGTATATGCCTAGGTGCTAAATTTTATCTGGAGATATCTACTTCAAAGGTATGTGTATATAGAAAAGACTTTGATGTTACATCTGTCTTCTGTGACCTCTTGTACGATTTCTTTACAATATTTAATATACTGGCCTTACAGACTATTTTAAGCCTCAGTATGGCCTTGGGCAATGAAATATAAAGAAGGAAAATGGACTGTTATATAGTTATCAATCAGACTGGGTCTTGTAGCCAGAACAGTGCCTCCAAGATTTCTTGAGTCCAGATTAATGTTTTCAATTCAGGGAAATTCAGGTGCTAGGGACAAGAATTGTTCTCAGACCTCCTGAAAATTTCCAGATCACAAGTTTGGAGGCATGTGCTAAATTCATTGGAAACAGTAGACCCACTATCGAAGGAGACAGCTCTTTACTGTTCCTTCATTGTAACATTATAGTAACTTAACTCTTATTATCAATGCATCCGTATTTCATGTCCAACTTTTAATAACATTTCTCAGAAGGGGAAAAGAATAATACACAGGGAAAAGTGAAAGGAATACAATTATGGAAGTACTACAAAAAAGACAGGATTTAGCTTGGAGTCCCCAGAGCTCATTAACCCCTGAATGTCTTCTTAAAAGCTGTCAGAAGGGCATTTGGTGTTAATATTGTGGTTAATACAGTGTTTAGAAGCTATGTTAGCTTTCTTTATTGACTGTGAGCTGTATAAGATACCGAATTTGTGACAGTACAATGGAGATGGTATTTAGATTGCATTTCTTATTGGTTTATAACATCCTTTTTACAGGAAATGTGACTCAGTAGTCTTAGATATTAGAGATATTTGTATCTGTGACCATGAGAAACTGCAGGCATGGCTGTGATTGGTAGGAAAAATGGACTGCTGTTTCACAAGACCAGCGAAGTCCAAAGGAAGTGAATATTTAAGCTCTTGCTTAGTCATAGTAATAAGGAATTATTAATATTTCATTATTTTAAGCAACCTATTCCTAAAAAGAAATAGAAAAAATATCTTTCCATGTTTTTTGGGGGGGGATTTTTCAACTATTTGGGCTTCTAGAAGGAGCTTAACTGTGGTGCTTAGGATTATTTTTTTTTTTTTTGGAGAGCTGATTCTCAGACTTCTAATACACATGACCTGAAGAAAGCCTACAAGAGAGCTGTAAGGGGTCTTTTCATGAAAGCATGTAGATAGCACAAGGGATAATAACTTTAAACTAAAGAGGATAAGTTTAAGTTAGATACTAGGGAGAAAATCTTTAATTTGAGGATGGTGAGGGATTGGAACATGTTGCCCAGAGAAGCTATGGATACCCCATCCCTGGCAGTGTTCAAGGCCATTTTAGATGAGGCTCTGAGCATCCTGGTCTCTTGGAAGATGTTCCTGCCAACAGCAGGGAGGATGTTAGAACAAGAAAATCTTTAAAATCACTTTCAACACAAAGTGATTGTGAATCTATGAAAAAAAAAAAAAAAAATCTTAAACATTTATTAGTGTAGGGGTGGTGTTTCCAAATGGATAATAATCTCTGATCCTAACTAATGAAAAAGTTACTACTGAATTCTGAGATAAAGACATTGGAAGACATCTAAGCTCTGTCAGAGTTTGTCTAGCTTTTTTATTTGACTTTAAACAGGATATGATTCAGTCAACAGAACAGAAGATCAGCTAATACTAAAAGAATCCTATATGTTATGCTTAATATACTTAATCTGAAAGATTTTTCCACCTGAAAACTCAACCATTTAATGAGTGGTACTTACATATATATCTTTTGGTTCCTGTTAATAAAGCAAATTGGCAGAGCTACATAAAGATGGCCTTATATTGGTGACCTCAGCATAGAGAAATGTACTAAAAATCCTGTTGTCTTTTTCCTGTAACTGCAACAACCCCTTGTTGCTTCAACAACTCCTTGATTGAGGTATTGGGGAAAGGTAGTATCAGATATCAACACTTCATAGTGTTTCTAAGAGTCAATTTCTACACTAGCTTTAAGTTGATGGCTGTTTAAAACTCAAAAAGCACACTGTTTAATCTCAAAATATCAATTTCCACTCATGGGACAAGACTTTACAAATGCCAGAGCCTGGTGGCAAGCTGTAGCATTCATAACTAAAGGAGAAAGTATCAGATCTGCTAATTTTCTTCCCTGCACCGAATGGCATCAGATTTACAATCGTTTGAAAATCCTTTTTCTGTTGCTTCTCTCAATCATACTTTTAATTACTACAAATGAAAAGGAGAAGAAAAATACTAAGTGGAAAGAGCAAAAATGAGAAGATGAGAAGTTTCTTACCAACAGGTTATCTTCTGTGAAACTCACCTTTAACATTACCTGAAGATTTCCTGTGACTGGGCTTGCATTATGATGATAATGGATTTCTAAGAACCTGGGAGGTGTGCTGGATTTTTTACCTCAGTCTTCTGGAGGAAATTTTTAATTTTTTCATCACTGTAATTTCTGCTGTTTCAATGGTTTGAAGCCAATGTGAAGAAAATGAAAGAACTTTATTTAATTACTGGTAGTGGAATGTACCACAATTAGCTTTTAGGTATGGTATTTCTAAAGACAGAAAGATTTTGATTTAATATGATTTTATAAATATCAGTCTCTGACTTCCAGACAAAGAGAGATCCTTACTTTACATCAGAATTTAGATTAAAACACATCAGTGAATTCAAAAGAGTTGGAGCTAAGTAAACTTAGTCCACTGGAGGCAAATAGAAGCCAAACTTTCTCCCTAAGTATTTTTACCACATTCGCTATTAAAGTTGCTGATTATGGAAAATTAATTAAAACCCTATTGATCTGCTGATGAATGTCTTATCTGCTTAAACCATGAACAACTCATAGGTCATTTTGGAAGTCGAATTTCAGATCACAGACTGTGTAATAAGCTAAAAAATGTCTCTAAACTTCCTAGTGAAAATTAACACTCTGAAGTTTTTGTTTTTATTTTACTTGTTGGCAAAAGGCCAATGTTCTTCTCCTGAAAAGGTTATGAAAACAATATAGGTGATAACTAGTCATCTATGGAGGTCAATACATCTGACCTGGTCTGATCATAGATCTACTATTATTACTTTCTGTGTTAAACTAATACAAAATAGACACACCTTTTGGGCATACATTTTAGAAAATGCAGTGTTGCTGGCTGACACCAGAGAGTTTTTAACAAACTTAAGTGTGTTCTATATTTCAGTCTACAGTTTGATATTACTACATAATTGGCAAGATAACTCCTTCACTGTTTGCAAATCTTGTCAAATTTTACTTACAAAGCCTAAAATTTGTATGCCTTTTTTCTTGTTTCTGATTTTCCTGAGACCATGCAATTGCCTTCTATTTTTTTAATGCTAGAAAAACTTCACAATCTAAAAAGTTGTTGTATTTTAATATTTGATGTGCGTGATTTCTTGAAGATATGCAAGACCTATTAACGCTGATAGTCTGGACCATATTAGAAAAAAATTTAATACTGATTTATTCTTATATTCACATAAAAAATGAGAAAAAATATGCCTAAACACGAAGTTTATTTTCAAGATGCATCTGAATCATCCTGATAAATAGATGTGCTCAAAGTTTGTGGACAGAATTGTATAGATTTCTTGCATGCAACTTTCTTCCCTGTACATATTACCAGAGTATATTTTTTTATGCTCAATTTACTGTTTCTTTGCATGAGCTCCTTCCCAGCTCTGCCAAGTGCACTCTAATGTTGAATTCACTGTTAGTATGGATGGGTATTGCAAAATAGCCAGATCTCCCGCTAGGAATAATCAGCACTACAGCATTTTTATGAATATTTTCATATTAATAATTACTTTTTTTTCCTTTTCTTTTATTTGTTTTTGTTTTAATAATTTTGTGATTCTCTTGAAGATGACTCAAGTTTTTTACTCATTCTCTGCCTAAAATCCTGCAGATAAGATCATAAAAGTAAAAATATATGTGAGTTGATAAATGTGCTGCTCTGTATTTCTGAGAGATTTAACATCTTGACATATGACCTGCCCTGCTGACATTGTAATATGCTTTACATTACTTCAATAAATTAATAGTTTAAGGTTAAAAGCTCTAAAATGCTCAAGATTAATTTATCTAGCATGTGCTGTAATGATCATGCTTTTGTTTAATCTATACACAGCTATAATAAAGTAATGTAATGTAATATGCTAATCTTGATGCAGTCGTCTGCATGATCTTACTTAGTGCTGTTCAGTATTGGGAAAATAAGAACCTGAGAAACAAACAGACATATCTCAGAAAACAGCTGTTTGCTGGTAGACAAATAACTTCAAAGAACTGCAAGAAAAAAGTTTGTTCCACTTTTGTTATTGATTTTCCACATTGGATGCTTTGATAAGTAAATAATCTGTGTCCTAGGCTACAAATGGGATTATTGTCTCAGACCTCTCTTCTGGAGGATTGCTGTGTTTCTAAATAATGTAAATCTGCTCAGGTACTACAATGCTGAGAATGCAATCATAACAGTAAGAGAAAGATGCAGATATTTAAGGAGTTCTTTTAGTGCTTAAAATCCAGGGCTGAGTAGAATATTCTGGTATGTAGGGCACTGGTTTGGAGTTAAGAATAAGAATAATTTTTTTTATTTTGCCAACAATTTACAAGCCTTCAGCAAGTTACTGAACCATCAGCGCTTCTCAGCCATGAAATTTGAATAGTTCTCTTATGTAACTTACTTTGAGATCTATGAATATAAAGAGCAATATGGGATATAGGCATTCATACTATTCAGCCATTTCAGATCAAATGGAATATATGCTATCCAAGACGTCACCTTATTAGTTGAATGTGGTTTAAAGGTAACTTTTTTTAAAAAAATCATCTTATGAAATACATTTCTCTCTCTGCCCCTCAAAAAGGCATTTGGTTGCTCTCCTGTAAACTAACTGCCTAATTACAAGGTACAAGCCCATATTTTCCTTTAGAACCATCTTTAAGATCAGCTTCATGCTGAAATAATATTTTTCTGTTTATTCCAAATGTCAGTTCTGGATATATGTACGTACAAATTCATTATTTATTCAAGAATTCACTTCTGCTCAATCTCTTATTAGTGCCAAACAAAAACTCAAGTGAAAAGAGAACTTGCTTCACAGTGATTTTTTCTTTCTCCTCAGAGCACTGTTTTTATTGAAGTTATGCTAAAATATAGTTATGCTAAAAATATCAACCTTGATGACAGATACTTGGTCCAAATATATATGGAAGAAACTATTAGAAGGTTTGGACCAGGCTCATCTATATTATTGCCAGATGCAATAAGAGAAGAAAGGGAGACGCTGAGGAAAATAAACATCTTCATACTGTGGAAGCTGGAAGAGATATCTAGAAAGGGTTTGAACATGTGTTCAGGTGGTGCTGAATTTTAGGGCTGGGAAAGGGCTCACTTGAAGAGCCAATGAGAGCAAAAAATATGTAGGTTATTTCTCCCTTGCACCTGACACTGACAAATCATATGGCCATACAGTGCTATAGAAGCAAAGCCACATGTCTCCTGTGCTTCCAGGGTCTGCCCTTCAGCACAGATAATCTGATGAAAGTGATTTGAATGGCATCCTGAAGAGTCTAGGTGACACTGCAGTATTCAGAGTTGATTGATGGCTGATGACCTGGGAAATCCTGGTGCTGCCTACACTGAGGCCACGGAGACTTCCAGCTCTCTGAAACTTCCAGCTGAAAAGGTTTGGGATGTATATATCATATATATCTCTCCTAGCAGCAACTGATTACAGAGTACAAAAAGTATTGTTAAGAACCAATACATTTAGCATCTTTTCAACCACTTTCACAGTAAAGAATGAGACGGATCAACTAAGTAACTGCCACCCTACAAGAAAAATGCCAGAGCTGTTCTAGTCCTCTACTCTGCCTTTCCTCCAACTCCTTCTCCATCCACTCCCCCCTGCCATTTAAAACCGTGTAAAGCAATTACATTGAGGTTAAATTTATAATGCTTAATCTCAGTACAGAAGAAAACCATTTTTTGAAGAGTTAATAAATGTATTCCAGATTTCCACTGTGTTGGGATTCCTATAAATTTTGTCTAACATGAAAGTGAAGTCATAACTGAGGTTTTGTGGGAGATTTTGTTGGTTGGTTTGGTTTTAATAATTGCAAAACAGATCTAGAAGACTGTTATTTTTTGACTATTTTTCCTCTCTTGTTTATTAGAAAAGTAGATCTTTTCTAGACTTCCGAGGCTCATGGGTCTGGAGGCTAATGAAGTTACAATGTATGGTATATTAGAGCAGAACAGACCATAACCTCCACTAGATTATGGTTTCTTGTCTGTAGGGCATACTAGTTAATGACAAGAGAGTAACAGAGGGAGCTGGGGACTGGCAGTAGACTTCCCCTGCTCTGCCCTGCTAGCTCCAGAAACCAAGATACAGAGACTTGCTGAGTTCGATTGTGTTCCTAGACTGATCACCCCAGTAATTAATGGCATCAGAAGATGTGAGAAAGAAAACTGTGGAACTATCCTGGGATAGCTAGCTAGGAGGAGAGACACCTTCATGCAAATGATGTTGATCCTTTCCCTAGCACTAGAAGTTTTCTGAGAATGAATGTCTGTGCAGGAGAGCAACAAAGTCATGGTTTAAAAATACTGCTCTGTGTTTAGTGGAAGAGGAGAGGTTACATAGCTGCAAGGAAAAACTGAAGATGGAAGCTTTTTTTTTGTTTATGCTGAAAAATAGAAACTAGGTGAAAAAGTGAAAAGCACTTCAAATAAAATTAATGTGAAGAAAATTACCCACACTATAATAACTTTTATACCATAAAATAACTTTTATATCATAAAATAACTTTTAAATAATAAAATTACTTTTATTAAAATTTATGGAAATGTACAAAATGGTACTTGGGTACATGCTAAATGTAATTCTTTTGAGATTTTTAAGTGCTACAGTTGATCTAGTCATATTTAAAATAGCTGCTGAAACTCTAGTTGGAGCTGAGTACTTGGAATCAGTCTATAGGCTAAGGTATCTGTGTTTTTCATTGGCATCTCCTTCAGTACTCTTCTTTTGACCTTCAGCTAAGGAAGACTGTCAGTCTGGATAAGTGTTTCCTCAGCTAAAACATGCAGCACATCAGGAGGAATTGAAAGTCTACAAGTTCCAAATTTCCGCCTACTGTTTGCAAATTAAATACAAATGTGAACAGCAGGAGGCTGACTTTTAAAACAGACAAGTGTTACCACACATTTATATGATGGCTCCTCTTCAAATCTCTATATTGGCTTCCCTTCACCTTCTGCATCTAATTAAACTCCTACTTCCTGATTTATGGTTGCCCTATGGCCTCTGCAGCATGGCACAGAAAGGAGATTTATGGAGGCAACAGAGAAAGATTTTGAAGGAGCAAACGCAGAGAAAATGTGAGAGACTAGAAAGTATAATCACTGGTGGGGCTCTAAGAGACAGTTGAAAACTGTGTGGTGACCTCTAGAAGTGAACAAGTCAGGGAAAACAGTAGTTCCTCTTCACAACTCAAATTTTATCTAATGCAGTGTCTGAGGATATCCCCCATGCTTTTCAGACTTTTGCTAATTAGTTCTCTGTGAAGTAAATATATTCAACTATTTCTTGCTTTTTATTTTTCTATTTACTTTCTATCCTAAATTATTTCT
The DNA here is from genome assembly GCF_029582105.1 of Oenanthe melanoleuca. Taxonomy (NCBI): domain Eukaryota; kingdom Metazoa; phylum Chordata; class Aves; order Passeriformes; family Muscicapidae; genus Oenanthe; species Oenanthe melanoleuca. The sequence continues at coordinate 41,386,996 of NC_079362.1, forward strand.
TCACTCACATCCTCTTTTAGTATATTACCTATGATAAGATTCTTGTGTTCCCTCTGTTATCCATAAAAATCATTACCTGATCTACTTGAGCTGTCTCTGTTCTTTCTTTCATATTTTTTCTGCCAAACTTTCCTAGCTTTCTCTATAAATATACTTGCTGTCATTTATCTATAGATGCTAAAATTTCACCTTTACATAAATTTTCCTAAGGTATAATTATTCTGCATTTTCATTTTCACAAGTAAGTAAAGATCTGAACATCACTGTTTTTCTTTTTGCTATCACTCTTCTTTCATCAGTGGAAATGCAATCTCCTTCTAGTCTGAAGATCACTTCATGGTTACTCTTGTAATCCTGTGAATATAACAATATTGACGTTTTTCTCTAGGTATAGTTGACACATAGTATAAAAAAATAATCCTTGCTGATTTAAGGTCTGAAGATAGAACTGTAATATGGACAAAAGTTATAAAAGTGCAAGAATAATCTTAACTTCAGGATGTATTTTGGTTTCAGAGTACAAAGAGAGAGTGCTTCAGAGGCTTCTGGGAATAATCTGTGCATTTCTATCAAAAAAACATGTACTTCCTAAAAATTTTTGAAGTCCTTGATACTATTCCCACTTGAAACTTTTTTGGTTTACCTGCAAAATTCAAGAAATCTTTATTCAGAAAGTAACAACTACTATCTTTTCCAACAAAACCAGGATTTTTAGCCCTATGCTTTTAAAATCAGATAAACATGTCCTAGCATCAGTTTATGGAAGCTGTGACACTAGTCTGAAATCACCCCTTTGGAAGGGAGAGAGAGAGGGAGGAAGGGACAACATATCTAATAGATGCACTCATGGCTGCTTCTTAGTATGGATTATGGGTGTGTATATGTGCAAATAAAAAAAGATTGTGTGGTAATGTAAGAAATAACTTATTGTCTTTGTACACTGGCAGGACACCCAGCTGTCCATATATTTTAATATCTAGCTACTGGCTATTGAAATTAAATGGGACAAGAAACCATAATTTATAAAACTTTGATTTCTCTGGGAGGTAATTTTCTGATAGCTGAGGAAACCTGAACCTCTCAGTTTTATCTCCTGGTTCTCACTTCAGTGGTCTCAATCTCCAGATACATGAATGAAGTAGTTCAGGATCTTTCACCAAGTTAGATGGCTGTAGGTACTTAGTCTGGGGTAGTACTGATTCTTACATCTCAAAGCCTCCTCGACTGAGGCTTTGAATGCCAGAAGTAAGGAACTATTTTTAGTAGTGGATATAAAGCTGAATAAAAGAAGAAAACTCTGACTTCTGTTGAGAGTAGCTTGTACTTCAGAGGTACACTTTTCCCTTTATTTCAACAAGTTTTTCTTTTTTCTTCTTTCTATTTTTTTTTCTAAAGGAGTTTTATCTGTATTAAAAGCCTCTGGTAGCATTCACTTACATGGTTGGATTGGCTCTTCAGCTATATGGAATGTGATTAAAAGAGGTTCTGCTTCAAGAATGGCTCTTGAACTTGGGCCAATCCACTTTTGACAAACCAGAGCATAAGGGATCTATGTATGTGCAAGCATGTGTGTCTTTTATTCTGCTTCTTTAAGGCCTGTCTGATTTTGGAAAAAATAAATGTAACAATGAAATTTGAGTCGCTAGGATTATGGAAGAACTATCTGCTAAGAACCATTAGCTGTATCACCCAATCTGCTTGACAGCATAGCTCATGGGTAATGAGACATTAATTTGAGGCCAATTTAGATCCCATGGGCTTATGTGATGGGGGGGAAAATGGCATAAGGTTATAAAATGACATTTCAGAGGAAAATGAAGAGGAATTTGAATATAGGAGTATGACAATCTCACTTGCCACCACTGAATTCTCAAACTACTTTTGACTGTAGTATAATCTTAAAATTTCAAGTATCAAGTCGTAATGCAAGAAACTAGCTCTATGCCTGTTCATCCTCTCCTATATATTGTTAAAAAATTTAACCTGTTATGGTTGTTTTCCTGTGCTGGAAAGATATGTGTATGTCTCCTTATTTATCTTTCTCATGCATGTGTGTGCACATATATACATCTTTAAATAACATATCCTCTAGAAATGTAGAAGACTGCCTTTAACTGTATTTGGGGAGATTGGTAAATGTATGTTAGGCATAGACTTAATAGATGTTAGGTGCTTAAATACCCTTAACTAATATCTGGTCTATTCTGTTCATTTTGTGGGCTGGATTTTAAGATTTCCAGACTTTCAGAGTATATGTCAGCGAGAGGCTGATGTTGCATTTTTATTTTTTTTTTTAACTTTTTATTTTTAGATATATAAGTGGTCATTTCAGCTCCATCTTTTACAAGTTCTTTTGGAATTCACAATACTTTTGCAGGAGCAGATAGAGTATTACGTTGGATGGAACTGTAAAAGATCCAAAAGTTCCAAAAGTTAAAATACCTCTGGATATTAATGGGAGGATGATGGGGAGGCAGTCTTGGCTTTCTTGGAGGCGAAGATAAATAATGGATTGATCCAGTCTTATTCCAGGTAAGAGCCTGTTTACTCAACAACGTCCCTCTCAAATCTTTGTCTTTTTCAGACAAAGTAAATTATCCACCTTTTAAATAATTATTTTGTTTTGTATCCATCCTTTGTGCTTTCAATTCCTGGTCCTTCCATCAATGGAAGAACCTATGTGAGCTCATTTGAATCCTTTCAAAGGTAAAATTAGATTTAAGAAAATTAACCCACCAATGGAAGACGTTTGAGCAAATCCTGATCAATTTTCTAAAGCAGATTAGGACTCGCATATTTTCAATTGGAAGTTATGGAAAAGTAATGAGCAACCAGAAGTATTGTGTCTTTACTGGCACAAATAGAGCAAGAAGAAGACACATTATGATTTTAGAATTCCCCTTGATTGTACAATTAAGGTCAAGAGGAGAACTCCAGTAAATTTTCAGTGTCAAAGTGTCATCCTGGAAGCTTTATTTTATGACTCCAGCTGTGCACAAATCGAAGGGAAACATTTAAAGCCATAGTGCTTCTAAGGTGAAAGCTGCATATGATTCATGCATAAATATCTCTATTAATAAACCTTGCTATAGTGCACAATGAGTATAAGAGAGATATTGGATGTTTGTGCATGACTAATAGCACTACAAACTTCAGTGTGGTTGGCTGTGGATATATTTTTTAGAACAAGTTAAAAGGAACATCCATTTCATTCAAGTCCAATAGTGGTAATAATTGGTTTTAGTTGATGTAGAAGTTGAGCTCAAATGCAGCCTTTCCTTTTGCTATTAAAAAAAAAAAAAAATAAAAAAAAAGATAAAAATCCTTTAAATGGAAAAATTTTGCTTCAATGCCCCTAAAAGGAGTTTAATGAAAAGAACTTATGAATATATATTTTGCAAAAACTTCCCCTGTTGAATTTTTTTGAGCTTCAGTTTTCAACATTTTCTTCAGTGTTACAGAGATGCTGTATATCTTAATTTGGCCACCCCTAGTTCTTGATGTGTGATATTCCTCATGGATGGGACAAAGCAAATTCTGAAGAAGAGGCTGGTCCTTATAATAAGCTATCATCAAAGAGCACTTAGAAAGAAGCAAAGATGTAATGCTGGTTCTATTTATGTTATGCACAGAACTGGCTCTTATTCACATGGCCAGGAAATTTGTTTTCTGTTACACCTGAATTTTCTTTCACCAAGGCTGGGCTTGTTGCGCATTTCACTGGAGAAGAAGCATCTTGTTGGATAAAAAAAAGAGTATTTGTTCCAAAATTATAAAGTGTCATGCAAGCAAAATTTTATAAGGCCTGTGTGTGGGAAGAGGTTATAGATCTCTAATTTTCTAGATTTGTATTAAGTTTTCCTGGTGGACTTTTTGAGTTTACCAGGAATTACTCATGTGTCATTATGACATATTCCAGAAAGATGATACTGCTGAAACTCAGTGTGCAGACAGGCTTTTTCATCAGGTGGTCTGGAACTGTTTTCCTCACAAAAACCCAACTTTTTGTTTGGTTAAAAAAAAATCTACAATCAATTCAAAAGCTATGTAATGTCCATCCTTGAGAGTGTTCAAAACTGAACTAAAGAGAACCGTTGCTCAGCAGGAGTTAGCATTGGGTATCTTAATTTAAAGCAGTATCCCTGAGACTATGTAAAGTTGAAGAATAGAAAGTGGGAAGGGAAGCAATTTACAGGGGAAAGCTTGGCAGAAAGTTTCAAGAAATTTTTCCTTTAATCAGTTAATTTTTTATCAAAAGATATCATGTTGAACATTGGAAGTAAGCTGTACAACTAGCTCTGAGTGAGTGAGCCCTGAAGAGAGACAGGGATCCACTCTCCTCTTTCAAATATTCTAAAGGTCTTCCCATGTCACCACTCTGTTTAGTCAACTCTCCAAAGAAGCAGAAAAAGAAGAATCTGCGAGAATACTTCTTATTTATTTCTATTATCTTTTGCTTAGTTAAATTTAAATACTAACTTCTAAATCTTTTCCTGTCCCTGTCATTAATCCCCTATCTCACTGCTAATACAGTCAATATATTCAGCTTTTCTAACCAATTCTACAGGAATGCAACTAGCCACTTATCATGTCTTCTTTCTTTATCCATTGTTATAATTACAGAAGTCCCTTTTGGAAAAAAAATATATTAGACAAGTGAAAAGAAAAAAATATCCACAGTATACATCTGTTTGACTGCAGATTTGTAATCAGATTTCCTTCCTGCACAGATTGCCTTCATACCAGTACCAGGAGCTGTATTCTCCAATTCCCATGCAGGCAAACTGAGAGCAACTAGCCAATAAAGCAGCCTTCTTGTTTTGCTCCTAACATGGATGTCATTCATCAGCAGAAATGCCAGCTCCAGGGAGTTTCAAATGAATGGAAACACCAAAAATAATTCTATCAGAATCCTCCTTCAGCCTATCACTTCTGAATCATATTCCTTGATGAATGTTTCAATCAATTATTGGCAGTTTATTTGATCTACATTTTTCACAAACTTCACTGTGTTTTAGCTGGCTATCCAGATGGAACACGTGTGTCCACAAGAAGTAACTTGGTTAATCTAATTCAGAGCTAATGTAAGTTTCTAGAACTGAAGAAGCACTGCAGGGAATCTCCCTTGGGAGATCTCACTGACTGATTGGTACAAGTCATCTTGAGCCTTAAGAGTGGCTTACTAATATGTCCTTATTAGTAACACCTTTTTGAACCTTACCATCACACCTATGCCTTTGAGCTATGTGTGACATTTTTAGGAAGGGAAGCCTCATTTGTTCCTGTGCCCTCATCAAGATGGAAAGGTCCATTCAGGGAGGGCAAGAGAATGAAAGATGTTCTGAACCCATGTTCTTCAGAGTTCTTCAGACTTCTTCGCTGTGCCTTCCTTATCAACTGTCTATGATGTCCGAGCATCCACATACAGCTTTTTTATATTATTAACCATTTTTTATAAACATATTATAAAATTCTACACAAATAGAATTCTCTTTACATTCCTTTTGCAGAAATATAGGTAGAAAATCTCTGTTCTGAATTTTTATTTTCTGGAGCATATTATTTTGTCGCATTTTGTCCTGATCCTGAGCTGGTAGCCTAGCAAGACAAACCAGTTATATGGCTTCTATCATTCTTTTTTCCTTTCTGTGGTCAAATCCCTTTCAACTCAGAATACTCAGAATATATTTGCACTGCATTATGATCCATAATAACTGTTAAAAGCAAAAATTATTCAGAAATTCCTTAAAGAATTAACAAGTTTTGGTTCCAGCCTATGTGAAACAAATACAACATCAATTCTCTGAATTACGGTAAATGAGCCTATGCCTATTAGACAACTCACAGCCCATGTTGTTAATTTAATATTAACAAAACACTTCTATATCAAAAATTTGCAGAAGATTTAGGCCCCTTTTTTCTGCTTATTTAGGCTGAAGGTCACCTTTAATAAATGAAGGACATTTTTTTCTGATTCCCAATAGCACAGTGGCAGTGGCAACATAAGTTTTACCCAACTTATAACAATTAAGTTTTACTCTATATGCAGGCAGAGAGGTGAATTTCCTCAGAAAGCATCATCTCCAGATATCAGACACATATGACATGACTCAGTTATTTAGCTTCTGATTGGCATTGCATGCCTGCATGACGCAGGGATACAGTACTGTCTACTGCTTTCACTGTAGATGTATATCCAACTAGGTTGTACAGTAAATTCAAGTGCTTAGTGGCTAAAACAGAGGGCATGCATACTTGTAAAGAAGCAGATAACACAAATCTCTAAGAAAAATGAGCAACTTGAAGCTTCCTAAATTATTCTGCTTATTTATCCCTAAGCTATTAAAGGCTGTATATCAAAAGCTTCAGGAAAATAACCCCAAAGTTGAAAGTCTCAGGTTAACTCAAAAATAAACAAAACCAGAAATCAATGGATAAAGACAATTACATCCCATATCTTAGCTACATTATTTTACAGGACTTTTAAATAATATGTCAAAAGACATCATTTTATGAGAAAAAGTACCTTCAGTAAAGGTGGAAGGCTGTATCTTCAACTGTTTGTTTTGGAGTTTTGGGGTGTTTGTTTTGTTTTATTAACTATTCAAAACATTGGCAATCAGAATTTTAAAGTGAAGTCAGAAATGAATTGTGACCTATCATAGGACTCAAACTGTTGATGTTTTTTGGGAAGGGATAAAAGAAATATTTCCTCCACTACAGCAGTAATGTGTGATATCATCTTACAAACAAAGGATTTTTCAGTAACCTCCAGGACCAATATAGAGAATTTAATAACCAAGAGATTTTTTTTCTGGCATATTTGTTGTATACATCTTTCCCTTGTTTTGTTATGGAGCTTTAATGTAATTCACATAAAAATTTTGTGTATGGCACAGTTAACTGTTTCCCATGATAATGAGTGAAAACTGTATTATACTAGTGAGCTTTTATATGGTATCTATTCCTCCTCATTAACTCTGAAGCTGAGAACCATACCAAAACTTACTAACGGACTCAACTCACACTATTTTCCAGCTATATCCTAAGAGGAATATTATTAGTATCATTGATATCTTTACATTTCTGCGAAAACAAACCTCAGAAAATTTAACTTTTTGACTGTAAACAGTTTGACCTGGCAAGAGATTTCTACTGGAATCTACTTTTCCTAATAGAACTGGGTCCTACAGATGGGCTGCTCTCCTCAGTGAAGTCAGTGGAAAAATTCAGTTTCAGTCTCTAACAAAAAACTGCTGTTAAGAAATAATTAATTACATTATGCTGCGTAACAGTTGCCAAGTTTGAATCAATGAAAATGTTTGACGTTTGTTGTAGAGGTTATTGTGTCCACCCATGAAAATATAAGGGCCTTTTGATATTTAAAAAGGAAGTCAGCCTTCTGAAAAAAAGTTGTTATTTTTATTGTAGAATTCAAAGATTTCATTATTAATCAAAATCTCAGGCTTCAGTCCAAAAGGGACCCCGTTCTTTTCAAACAACTGCAATGCATGCAGACTAAATACAGACATGCCATGCTTCAAAGTACAAAATAAATACTCACTTGAGCAGAATATATTTATTTTGAGGAAGTGGTAATTCAAGCTGCCAGAAGACAGATCATTCATGGATAGCAGCAGCTCATTTTGTGTTTGGATGACCATTTATATGACTTAGCTTAATTTTCATTTATGAACATTAAGTTCGACAGTCTGTGTTACTTATGAGGGGAGTCTGCTTCCTCTGTTACCCATTATCTGGAACATAACTCTAATAACTGTGAACCTCAAGACTGCTAGGTAATTCATTGGTCTTTGATTATCTTTCTTTCTACTGGAAGCTACATACAATGGGTTTACTGCTGGCAAATCACCAGTGCACCCACTAACATTATTTACTCATTCCTGAGATAGGATTAGGAGGAAGGCAAATCAGGCTCAGACTTTAAAGGGTATAAAGAAAAACTTTATTAGCAGAACACTTCTCATCACCCCCCTCCACCCTCTCTTTTTTTTCCCACTGACAACATAGAGAAACAATTCAGTTTATCACCTCTAGAATATTCTTTCTTAGGGAGAAGAGTCTCATTGTGCTATGGAGACTTCTCCACAAGAAAACAGTTCTCTTGTGGCTTTTAATTTCCACAAAGAGAAGCTGCTTAGAAATTGTGAAGTCCCTCCCATCTCTTCAGTCTTCCCACAGCTGCATTTATGGGCCAAACTTCTGGGAGTACCACTTTAATGATGAGCTGTTCAAAACAAAAGGTTCTCTTCATCTATCTCTGAGATCATCTTCATCTCTGGGAACAGAAGACTTCTTCTCCTTTCCCTGAGGGCAAAGGGACTTCATCACTCTTCTCTTCAAACTTCTCATGGCACCACAGCTACTTCAACATCTGCTTGCTCAGCAAGAATGCCTTTGCTCATAGTACAATGTGAAGGCTGCATGCTACAATGTGAAGGCTACATCCCCCATGCTTTTTCCATGATTTACAGGGGTATTCAGTGTATCATAGTCCATCACCATGGCTTACAAGAGAATTTCAGCCCAGGAATAAAACATCTCCTCCCATCTGGGACCTGACTCCTCCCTTATTGACCTTGGTGCCTTCATGTCGTTTCTCTTCGTGCCTTTATTCTGTCGTTTTCTTTCATGAGTGAGAGAGAGAGAATCAAGGCTTGCAGGTCTCATCTGTGCACTGAAAGAGTTAATATCTCAACCAAGGCCTTCAGATAGTCATGAGATCCCTGCTGGGTGGCCAGAGCTGTTTATGGTGGAGAATTCTTCGATGGCTGTGCTGTGGGCAGGCTAACATTTTAGCAGCCAGGCTAGAACACAGCGGCACCATCCGTGTGTCAATGGCTCCCCCTCCCTCTGCCCAGCAGCCTCTGGAGGCAGGCCAAGCGCCTGTTGGGATATTTGGGCCATGGCAGAAGGGCCTGACCTGGCCTGTGGCTGTCCCAGGGCCACAGGGACCCTGGCTTGGCCTGGGCCAGCAGTGGGGCAAAGATCAATGTTGGTGAGATGTCAGCAGCATGGCCTGGATCAATGTTGGAGAGATGTCAGCAGCATGGCCTGGATCAATGCTGGTGGGATGTCAGCAGCATGGCCTGGATCAATGTGGGTGAGATGCCAGCAGCCATGGCCTGGATCAATGTGGGTGAGATGCCAGCAGCATGGCCTGGATCAATGTGGGTGAGATGTCAGCAGCATGGCCTGGATCAATGTTGGAGAGATGTCAGCAGCCATGGCCTGGATCAATGTTGGAGAGATGTCAGCAGCCATGGCCTGGATCAATGTTGGTGAGATGATATCACCCATGGCCTGAATCAATGTTGGAGAGATGATATCACCCATGGCCCGAATCAATGTTGGAGAGATGTCAGCAGCCATGGACTGGCCCATCCTTGGCCAGGGCCCTTGGCCCCCCTCCCCTGCTCAGCCACCATGCTGGGAGCAGGGTGGGAGAAATTCTCTCTCCAAAGGCTGGAAAGCAAGAGAGCTTTCCCTGGGCTTGTTTGTTTTTAACATGTATGTTCACAGGGGTGTGTTCAGCTTTCTCAGTGGTTTAACAGGTTGTCTGTTCTCAAAACTAATCACTGGTTGGTTTTTGTCAGATGGGAGGAAGCTCTTGTCAGCTCCTCTCAGAAAAATGATTTCCATGGGTGGCTTCTTCCCTCCTCACCAAATGTCAAATGTGCAAATCAGCATACTACCCTTGAGAAAGTAATTGTATAAAAGAATGCTGATGATATCATCAATCCAGTCTTTGATAAAGCAAAGTGTCAGTTTCATAATCCCCATTTTAGTAGATAATTTGTCTAGGGACAATATTCTTAGAATTTAATCATCTCAGGTACATACTTGCATTTAAGTGATAAAAATCTAGACCCCAATCTTTCAGAATTAATATTTACCAAATATGTGTGCTACATATTTATTTCAGATGTCCCATGTTTCTAGGTCAGGAAATACTAAGTTAAACTCTCTTTGGATATTAATTTTTGGAAGAAATGTAAAGAAATATGAGTTTGTATTGAGATGAGGTCTGCAACTTCATCCTGGTTTTTTGGTGATGCAACACTGGTTGCCATGAGTGAGATTTCTTTGTTCTCACACAGACACTATTATTAGCCAAATTTACTCTTACAATTTGGTGGAAAACTTACTGCAATCACTAAAACCCCCAAAATATTGCTGGATTGCAGACCTAATAAGAGGTATTTTTGTTTTAAGTCACCTTCATGACCACCGTTCATAAAGTGAAAGCAAGTTTTATTCTAATGAGGGAAAGTGTTAATAACTTGATTACAAACTTGGAAAGGAAATTGCAGAAGGAAAGGCAAACAAATGCCGAACAAATCTCATTCGTTCTTAACAACAATAATTCCTAACATACTCCAAGGTAAGAATTTCATTAGCCTGTCAAATAGTTCCTTCCCTCCTTTAAACTCTTTCGGACTTGTTTATCTACATAGTTCTTTTCTTTTTTAGTTTCTTTTTTTCACACTGGGATCTACTTACCTCTCACTTGTCTCTGAAAAGCAATGATCTTTTTCTGAAGAAAAGATTAATCTTTGCCAATGCAGAGATCTTTCCCGAGGCAGGCCCTTGATGTTTTGGACTGCAGTTTCTCTGTTTTTTAGTATCGTCTCTTAATTTAAAAGCAGCCTTCAATTTCTTGTTAGTGGACCAAGGGGAAATGCAGATCTGAGGTTTCATTCCAGTGCTGTAGAAATACCAACTTATTCAGGTAAAAACCTTCAGCGCAAAATGTGTGTATATTTATTGTCATGTTTTAAAACAAGCTGTCTTAAGTGCCTTGATTTTCTTTTGATTTTTTTTTCTTCTACTCTTTATACACTGTTTTTCTGAGCTTCTAAATGAATAAATGAATGAAAAATGCTCATATAGGAAAGAAGTTTAAATATTAATGTCTTCCCTGGTTATCATAAGCAGACAGAGACACGATAGAATTACACCTCTGCTATACTATATTAGAGAAAACACTATCAGCCATTTTACAGACTGTGTTCAGGTTTTGGTAATAAAGAAATTCATTAGGAATGTACCATTAAAAAAAAAAAAAGTAAGATAAGGTAATTTTCTTGAAGAGCAGATTTCTCTTTCAGTAGTTTTTGACATCCAAATCTAAGATCCTGAATATATGAAAGTTGGAGTTTCTGACTCTAAAGTAGTCCTAGAAGCAGTAGATTTTCTCCAGTGCTCCCTCTCAATTAACCCGCAAGACAATTAAGAGAGTTAACAGTTGTTCCAGTTATTTACCATGCCTAAGGGGGGGAAAAATCAACTGATTAAAACCTGTAAATTCCTAATCAGAATTATTTTCCTCATCTTGACATAAAAGTACTTTGTAAAATGGCTAGGATGTCTGAAGAGGTGCTTTATAAGAGAAACATGAATGGGTTTGTTCCATATTCCTTTACAAAAACTGTTTTTGTTAGGGATAATGTCTTCTGGCAGATTTCTGATTCTTACAAGACAGGTGACTTCCCCCCCTGCAAATCAGCATGTGATATTTTTGACAACAGTGCTGGCTTACTTGCTTGATATACCTGTGAGCCTTTCAGCTTATTAAACTCATAAAAATTAATTATCTTACCAAAAATTAATTTAATAATTTTTACTTGCTCATAATATGCAGTAGAATAAAAAAAATTACCTTACTGAGACAATTATCAATATGAATGTGGCTGTGAAGAATACTGTAAGTTTATCCAAGAAAAAAAAAAGTAAAATAAATGCTAATTTCCAGCCACTTGTAAAACTCAGATTCTGACCAAAGAAATGTTTGACAGCCAGAAACACACGAAACTGGACCATCTGTACTGCTTGAGTCATCTTCCTTTTCCTTCCAGAAATCAAAAGAAACAGTAGCACAAAATGACAGTCAGTTTCTCAGAGGCACAAGAGTATTTTAAAAAGGGATTTCAAGTGTTTCATGGTTTCATCTTTGACAGAGTCTCTCTGGAAAGGGTAATTTATGATCTATTTCAGGGCATCCATTGAAAATCAAATAGAGACACCATAATGCCACAAAAAACATTCTGTAAAAGATGCTAACACACAAACGCAATAATCAATTGAATTTGATTTTATCTGGGTTAAAATAAAATGTGAAAAAATTTAATCGTTCTAAACTGTGCTTTAAGGTTAAGTTTACTTCATTTTAGTAGCCAGACTCAAACCTATGTATCTATCATTTCTTTTCACTGAATTTTAAAAGATGTAATTAAGAATTGATAATGTAGATGACATCATGCAGCTATTTTGCTATATTGTGAGAAATGTATATACAATTAAATTTTTGCTATTAACACTCATTGTATTGGAAAAGAGTATAAAATGGCTTTTTTTTTTCTGTTGTTGTTGTTGTTTAATAGGCTATATTTCCTTCTTAATCTCAAAATTTCCATCCCATACACTTTGTTCTCGTTAAGCTCCTTGCTAGTAGCCAGTACAATGGGGTTTAGATGCAGTATGGGAATAATGTCTTATTTTATGAACTGCATTCTTTCTATTAATATTTTCTAAGTGGAAAACAAACCTTGACCTTCTTGAGATATGACTGTTTGTTAATCTTTGGATATATGTACCTGTGTTGTTTTATTTTCTAAAATATCTAGATGAGAACATGAAGCCAATCTAGGATTTTTAATCACAGTTCTAGATATACCTCTTAATAAAAATTGGGGGAAAAACATTATTTAAGTCATAACCATTTTTTTACCTTTTTTCTTTTTATGACAGAGAGTTTCCATTCACATTTTTGTTGCTTATAAGCAACCCTGATTCATCAAGTTGTTTAACAAGATGGTTTTTAATTTTGTTTTCAATTGTTTGGATTCTGGACCACCAAAAGTCAGTCATTGTCTCTACACTATATGTATATTTTCCACAGTGTTCCCATCTACTGAATAGCAGTGTCATTTGAAATTGAAACTTTTCATGTTTGTAGGAGTCAGAAAGTACTGGAGAGTCATCTTATCAGGAAAACAACTTCTTTTGCTTCAGCTGTGGCATCATTCCATACCTTTTGTCTCCTGAATATTTAGAAATCTTAAACCAAAAGAATTCCCATATCTACTTCCAGATGTAATCAAACCTCAGATTACTTTGTACTGTCAGCTATGGCAGGAGTTACAGAGTAATTAGGCCAAATGCTTTGCTGGCATAAGTCTGCTAGCTCACTGGAGTTATTCCATAAAATGACTTGACTCACAGCTATTTAAAGGAAAAATAATGAGATGTTAGTACTATTAAATCCCTTAGCCTTGAAAGTGCAACTTAAGTAAGTATTATAATCCAGTGGACAATGTGGGATACAATACCAGAGAGCATCAGATTTTAGAAAAAAAGCTAGAGCATTATTAACTAATATGACATAATTATGTTCATGTCTCACCAAGAGTTGATGTGCCATACAAAATCCTAGCCTTTTCTAGAGGCCAGAGTATTTTTTAAAACACTTTGGTAATTTCTTTTATATATTTTAAATTATTTTTGCTTTACAACCATCATAACCATTCACTTACCACCTACAGCTGAAATCCTTGCATTTTGAAGTAGGAGATGACCTTCAATCTCTGCACTAGCAGCAAAATCTTGGAAAATGTGTAATACTTACCTTATTTTTGGAGAAGAATAGAGAAACTTACAATGGAATGCACTATGCTTACTATACTTACCTATATCTTACTATTCAAGAAACAACAGAAGTTTCTGAGTAATTTTATTCTGTTCACCAAGGTCTTGCTGTGATGGTTACTTTCACATGGAATACCTCTCAAGATCATAGTGTACAATACCAGATTTTCTGATCTGGAAGCATAAAAACAGCAGGAGTGAAAAACAGTTTTAATGAGTGGACTCCTGCAGCAATAGGCTGCCATCTAAGAGTGAAAACACTTGTTAGCGCTTAATGAGCTCTGAAAACATTTTCGCTATTTTTTTTTTTTTCCTTCAATATTTTCTTTTTCATTTCATTTTTTATAAAAAAGGACATCTTGTAGTGTCTATCCCTTAATGAGTATATTTAGGAAAACGGTACTTTTTTTTTCTTTGAGAAAGGTGAGGCAGGGGGAAGCAAGGTAAGAAGGAAACAGACTGTTTTCATGGTGAAACATCTTTCTACAAAGACAATGTTTTAATTCTATTTTGAAAACAGCTATTTGAAGTTTTGAATTAGCTACACACTTTGGCCATCAAGGCATACTGGTAGGAACTCTAAGGGTTTGGAGGAGCCATTGGGGTTGAGGCAGTATGTATTGTGGCCAAAAGCAATAGCTGTTGCACATCTTGGCAAAGGGTGCTTACATTCATCTGGAAAACAGAAAGCCCCTTCTAGTGCTAGTGAAGTCAGTTTAAATCTTCCAGCTGGCTCTTACAAGAATTTCATTGGATCCCTTGGCTTTGGTAAAATGACTGTGGAAATGAAGAGAAACTATAATTGAGACAATCTTTACAAAAGCAATTTTGAGCACTTTCCCTGCTAAAAGCATAACGAAGCTGAGAAAGAAGAATAAGGGAGAGCATAGATCAAACTTTAAAGTAGCTTCTAGATGTTTGTTTTTTTATTTTTTTTTTTTTTTTCCTGTATGAAACTGTACAAGGAAAGATACCTAATGCACCTGCATTTTGAAATGAAGAGCTAGACACATTTTCCTGTTTTGCCATTAAGGTGACATAACATACGAAGACTTAGGACATGTGTTATGTTACATCATGGAAAAAATTCATTTCTATAATATGGAAGACAAATTAGTATTTCATATATTCTTTCTAAGAAAATAACTACAGCAATAATTCAGAAATTTCCCGTTATCCTTTTAAAGTGTCATTACTATCCAGCATAAAAAAACGGGTGATGTCAAGTTTCATTCCTCTTTTGGCACAGGACAGAACTGTGTATAAACTCCACATCTGGGGAAAAAAAGAATAAAACCATCCCTCACCCCCCACCCCCACAGCAACCAAAACATACAAAATCTAAAGGCAAACGAAACCCAACCATAAAACCAGAAAAATACGAGATTTTGAAAACTGAAAGTTCTCTTTCTTGACAAACAGTAGGAAATATGAAAGGGCCCAATCTCAGATTGGAACTAGTTGTTTGTGTTGTATAAGAAAAAACTCAGAACACCAAATCTTAATCTCCTGGTAATTATTTCAAGATACATTAGAAATATTTATTCACAGAATTTAATTTTTTTGCTGTTTCCAGCAAATGACCTTAATGGCAGTATGTTCTGCCTGAGTAGGTAAGTCTTGTGGAACAAGTACTCTCTGTGAATGTAACCATACTTCATAAACACAGTTGACCTTTTAACTCACTTTAGTCAGCATGCAAACATGTTTAAAAGCTCAGTATTTATAGTAACCGTGCTTTGAGAGAGTAAATAAAATTTATTTAAGCCAGATTGCAAGATTAGCTCTTTTGTATTCAGTTTTTGATTACTTTCTTCGTAATCACTCTGCAGTCGCAGAGAATGTAGCTATTGCCTCCATCCACCCAGCTGGCTTCTCAACATCGTCCTCTGAGGTGGTAAAAGTGGTGCAGTTGTCTAATTCCTTGTGCATACTGTATTCTGTAATACCTTTTGCTAATCTAGGTCTACAATTTAATTTTTAAAACCATGCTTTCAAAAGCAGTCACCTGTTGACGTACAATAAAAGCAGATTTACATCTTACAATCTTCTTTGAATTTTGATAATAAAAATGCATGTTACAGAAAAATTATTTTAAAAATCCATATTCTTACATACTTCCTTTTCTTTAGGAGTCATAATTGTCCATCCTTCTAAATAAGGAAGTCATATTTTTTAGTCATGGTAACTTCTCTCTCTTTACTGTCTTGTTGGCAACATAAGTCTTTTACTGCTGATATAAGCCAAGACACTCTTGTGCCTTGTTGTTCCTCTGTTCTTTTGTGACTTCATCCTGTAAGTTTTTCTTGGTTTTTGAGATGGAGCACTTATTGCTTGACCATTGCATTTTCTTGCTAAAAAAATTTATCTTCTTTACACCACAGTTCCCAAACATAAGCTAAAGGAAATTGGTATCAATTAGCTAAAAATAGTGAAATAACAGGACTGAATATTTTTGCACCAAATATATCAAATGTTGAATGTACAGACTTCTGAAAGTAAAAGACTATCCAAAAATCAGCAATATTAATAAATTGTAAGTGGGTGTTCCCAAGTACTTAGTTATATTGGCTCAATTTTCCATATATTTAAAGATTTCCTATTTAAGCCTTGGAGGAGCAATATGTTTAAAGCTTCTCGTAAGTGAACTACTTGTCAAATTACAAGTTAAATGAGACATGAAAAATCCTCATCCTCACTAATACTGCTTTTTTTTTCTTGGTCAGGATTGAAAATCAGAAAGATTTTAAGCTCCAGTGTCCATCATATTATGAGCCATTAGTCTTTAATCTATTAATATTCACTATTTTATTATTAGCAATTCTTAGCTTAAAAATTATTCTTATTAAAGATGATGTAACAGCCTCATTTTGCATTGAACTTCTTCCTGCCATTTGGTATTTATGTCCTTTTGTTTACTTATTTATCTGGCTGCCTGGGATGACCAAATGAGTGAACAGCAAAATTTCAGAGATATGTGATTTGTTTGATATAGTAAGGACCAAGTAACACTATTCAGCTAAGTATCTTTAGAAAGAAGTCACTGTGCCTTTCACTGAAATTCTAAGTAAATACACAAGGAGAAATTGCTTCTCACAACTGAATTGTTAAGGAGTTTTGTAACTAGCTGTAGGTCAGGAAAAAGGGAAAAAAGTGGAAATGCAGGTTGTTTGCTCTGTTGTTTGAAAAGCCATCCAATGCTCAAATCTGCAAATGTCTGCCTTTTGATACCAATTGGCAGACCTTTAAATTGCAGAGCATATGTTCTCTCTTATAAGTGTTGTAGTGCTGTGATCTTATAGTCTTTCAAGTCTGTAGTGACCAGGTACATAATAAATATGTATGACCATTAGTTTTATGAGATGGATGGATGTTTGAACTCTGCTGGTAATGCATATCTCCATTCCAGACCTGTGTTTAGCAGTAAGAGCCATAAATGTGGACCTATGTTTTTACAAATACTCATAAGGGTACCAAAACACTCACAACATTTGATGTATTCCTAAATGTTTTGTTCCTGAATGCAGCAAGTTGCAAGGGGGAAAACAAACAAACAAAAAAACCCACATATTTTTTCTTCTTCTCTTTTTAAGTGAAATTGTCTATTTTTCATTACTCTTAGGGGAACACTTTAAAAACTCCCAGGTACATGGTAAAGGATTACCAATAAACAATATCTAAAAATATTTTTAAATGGTTGACTAGGGATGAGGGTTTTTTGTCTTTTGCACTCTATGAATATGACTGGATTTTATAAAAAATTCCTAATACATGTTGAGAAACAATATTTTTTTTTATTCTACATTCTTTTGATCCTTTGTATTGAAAGTTCAAAATACAAATAGATGGGGACTTCAGGAGATATTCTTCCTTAATCTCATTACTTTCACAACATTATTTTATAGCCAGTCGCAGTGAAAAAATAAAGGGTAATATTTTCTTTATGACAATTCTGCAGTGCAAGTTCATAAGAAACAATCAGCATGGATTTATCAAAAAATGAATCATGCTGAAGCAACCTAATAAGTCTTCCATAATGCTGTAACACATTCTTGAAAGAAGGGATCCCCTGACTGCAGTGAGGGTTTTCATGGTATCCATGACTTTCTGCAAATAAAAAAATTAGAAAAGAGAAAGATGAGTAAACAAGCCAACCATTGAGGTGCCCTCTGCGAGAAACTGCATCAGTTCTTGACATTCCCTCAAAATAAGCATGAATCCAGGGTCTTCCCAGTGGGTGTCTTATCTCCAGGTGTATCGGGCTTCACCTCTCTCACTTAACTTCTTTTTTCTGAAGGTGTGAAAAAAACAGTCCTTTTCTGCACCTTTTGGTCTGAAACTCCCAACCACAGAATGGAAGGCTGTCTCTCTACCTCTTTGTAACTGAGGCAGTCCTGATTTCATTTGTCCATTGCATTTCTCTTTCACCCACCCTCTGAGGTGTAGTATATCTGAAGGCTTTAAAACTGGCTATCTACGTCAGGAAAACAGCCTGGGTAAAACCTGAATTTAAAAAAATTTAGAGTATTTTTCAAGTCATCCCAGCAAAAATAAAGACTATTTCTGGTCTGAATTAATTATTTTGTCTAGGTGATTATTTTGCCTATCAGCCTTTATGGCAGCATGACGGAAGGATGAAGTAAGTAGGGAAAGGCTGGAAGGGCAAAACTGTTGTATTGTTAGGATTATTAAAAGTCTTCCTGGATCTATGTTGCCAGATTTTGAGAAAGTCAAAGGTTTCAGGAAATCAGATAGAGGGGCGTCTGTTCCATTACCGATTTTTGAAAAGGTGATTTTGTAAGTTTGATTTTGCAAGTATGTAAATAGCCAAATATTTTAAGAGGTACTACTGCACTGGAAGTACTTAAGTTTGCTCATAAGCATTTTCAGAATCCAAAAGGCTTCCTCTATTTATTACGTCCTGATGTCAGGTAATTTCAGGAAGGAAGAAGAAAAGAATTAAAGCTGACAAGAGTGCAATAAATGTCGTTTGTTCTAAATCAAAATTATTTGTTTTCTCTGCATTTACAAAATGTTTGCATTTCCAAACATATTACAGTGATTTCCCATCTTTTGCACAAGTGTTGAGAGCAAGTCCATAAATGCATGAAGAGCAATGAGATCTACCATGTTGAAAATCAAAAGAAGAGCCTTCCACCTTCAGAGAAACATCATTGCAGGAGTTGAATTGTGGAAAACAAATACATACTTAAGTTAGATTCATTTATTGTAATAGTAATTTCAAGTGACTAAGTGTGAGTGAGAGTCAGCCTGAAGGAAAAGAATAGCTTTTCTTAGAATAACATTGAGTACATGGTTTCCCTAGGTTATATGAAATTGGCTAAGATTTTTACTCTTACAGAAGAAATTTCACGTTGTACATCCTACATGCCAAAATGTAAATTCAATGTGCTATGTCTCAATCCTTTTTTTCCTCCTCTCACTCTCTCCTGTAGGCCAAAATTGTGCAGAGACCTTGCCTGAGTGCAGAAGAAATGAATGAAAAATTGCAAGAAAATAAAGGAAATGTAATATAAATTCACAGATGTCCTAGTTCTGCAGCCTATGAATAATTACAACTTTTTCTTCAAAAAGACTTTTTAAATGCTGAGAACATGAGCAACAATGGGTGTTCAATAAAAGGTACAAATAGATGTTTTTCTGGT